>NC_083578.1:40911459-41148959 GCF_027579695.1 Neoarius graeffei | reverse complement strand
AAGGTAAACTTTCATATATATTCTATATTCATTACATGTAAAGTGAAACATTTAAAGCCTTTTTTGTTTTAATTTTGATGATTATGGCTTATAGCTCATGAAAATCAGAAATCCAGTATCTCAAATTATTAGAATATTCTCTAAGATCAATCAAAAAAAGGATTTACAATACAGAAATGTCCAACTTCTGAAAAGTATATTCATTTATATACTCAATACTTGGTTGGGGCTCCTTTACCATGAATTACTGTATCAATGCGGTGTGGCATGGAGGTGATCAGTCTGTGGCACTGCTGAGGTGTTATTGAAGCCCAGGTTGCTTTGATAGTGGCCTTCAGCGTATCTGTATTTTTGGGTCGGGTGTTTCTCATCTTCCTCTTGACAATACCCCATAGATTCTCTATGGGGTTCAGGTCAGGCAAGTTGGCTGGCCAATCAAACACAGTAATATCATGGTCAGCAAACCATTTGGTAGTAGTTTTGGCACTGTGGGTAGGTGCAAAGTCCTGCTGGGAAAGGAAATCAGCATCTCCAAAAAGCTCATCAGCAGATGGAAGCATGAAGTGCTCTAAAATCTCCTGGTAGATAGCTGTGTTGACTTTGGACTTGATAAAATACAGTGGACCAACACCAGCAGATGACATGGCACCCCAAATCATCACAGACTGTGGAAACTTCACACTCCAGACTCTAGAACCGTGATTTCCAAATTAAATGCAAAATGTACTTTCATCTGAAAAGAGGGCTTTGGACCACTGATCATGGTCCAAAGTCCTCTTTTCAGATGAAAGTACATTTTGCATTTAATTTGGAAATCACGGTTCTAGAGTCTGGAGGAAGAGTGGAGAGGCACAGAATCCAAGGTGTTTGAAGCCCAGTGTGAACTTTCCACAGTCTGTGATGATTTGGGGTCTCATGTCATCTGCTGGTGTTGGTCCATTGTATTTTATCAAGTCCCAAGTCAACACAGCCATCTACCAGGAGATTTTAGAGCACTTCATGCTTCCATCTGCTGACGAGCTTTTTGGAGATGCTGATTTCCTTTTCCAGCCGGACTTGGCACCTACCCACAGTGCCAAAACTACTACCAAATGGTTTGCTGACCATGATATTACTGTGTTTGATTGGCCAGCCAACTTGCCTGACCTGAACCCCATAGAGAATCTATGGGGTATTGTCAAGAGGAAGATGAGAAACACTCGACCCAAAAATACAGATATGCTGAAGGCCACTATCAAAGCAACCTGGGCTTCAGTAGCACCTCAGCAGTGCCACAGACTGATCACCTCCATGCCACACCGCATTGATACAGTAATTCATGGTCAAGGAGCCCCAACCAAGTATTGAGTGTATAAATGAATATACTTTTCAGAAGTTGGACATTTCTGTATTGTAAATCCTTTTTTTGATTGATCTTAGGGAATATTCTAATAATTTGAGATACTGGATTTCTGATTTTCATGAGCTATGAGCCATAATCATCAAAATTAAAACAAAAAAGGCTTTAAATATTTCACTTTACATGTAATAAATATAGAATATATGAAAATTTACCTATTTGAATTAAATAATGAAAAAGAAGGAACTTTTTCATGGTATTCTAATTTGAGATGCACTAGCGTATACATACATATGTGTGTGTGTGTGTGTGTGTGTATGTGTATATATACACACGCGCTATATATATATATATATATATATATATATATATATATATATATATAAATAAAAACACAGAACTGCTCCCAGTCTGTTTGCCATGAATGACATCACGACGACTGTCCCCTGGCGGTAAAAGTGTGCATAAATGAGATATAAACAAACCTTCGGAACTTTCGCAAACCAGTATATTTTAACCATTTTATTCAATTTTATGGTGCAAATTAGACACCAGGAAGATTGAATTCGCTTTTTGGGTCGTTATTCTAGAAAATAAAGTTGATATTCTACGTTCCAACCCTTGCCTATGACCTTTAAGTCTGCAACTGACTAACAATTCTATCCAAAATAGTTTTTCCTGCCTTAGTCGATTTCTTTCCATTTCACATGCATGCAGCTGTTCACTTTGTGTAGAACACTCAAACTGTCAGTTAATTACTACGCTCTGGTTTCATGGTGACTTTTTTCACAGGACTGGGTTCCTTTGATAACAGAAGCAAAGTTCCAGAGCTCTCTGCTCTTAATTTTTTCTGTTCTTTCAAGATATATTGTGCATGTCACTCTTTGCTGGGTTTTTTCCTGAATTATGTCTGAGTTGTTTGCTTAGTGCCCAGTCTGGGTTTTCCGTGTTGAATAAGGAAGCTATTTCACCTGTAAGAAAATCAAACACTTTTCATGAAAAAGCTAACTCGAGTGTGAGCAGAAATAAAACAAGATTATTATGTAAACACTTCCATACTCACATCTGACATTGTTTTTTTAAATACAAGTTCTTACTTGATATAAAATGACTATAAATGCGAGTATTCGCAAATTTCTCTGGAGATTTCAGGCTTAGATCCTCTCATATTCTCTTTAACCACTCATTTCTTTAGTGTTTTTGAAGCATTTGCTTCTTTATTAACATGTTTCTTGATAGCGGGGAGACGGTGGTACCTTTTTATCTATTTGAACAATTTGAACAACCAAAAACAGTGCAAAAATGAATCATATTTAAGACAGATTAAGCCTTGCTTACAGGAAAGATAGTGTCTGTTGGTCCCCCACATGAAATTATCATGTTATGCGTCATGTCATGCGCAAAGGGTCTATAGATGATGGATGGATGGAAATTATTGCCTTTGCCCCAATGTTCATTAACATGTATCTAAGAAAAAAAAAGAACAAAAAAATTGTCAAATTTACACATTGTAGCTAATTGCTATTGATTATAATCATTACTACTACTACTACTACTACTACTACTACTAATAATAATAATAATAATAATAATAATAAATTACAACCCCGATTCCAAAAAAGTTGGGACAAAGTACAGATTGTAAATAAAAACGGAATGCAATAATTTACAAATCTCAAAAACTGATATTGTATTCACAATAGAACATAGACAACATATCAAATGTTGAAAGTGAGACATTTTGAAATTTCATGCCAAATATTGGCTCATTTGAAATTTCATGACAGCAACACATCTCAAAGTGGGGCCAGGGGCAATAAGAGGCTGGAAAAGTTAAAGGTACAAAAAAGGAACAGCCGGAGGACCAAATTGCAACTCATTAGGTCAACTGGCAATAGGTCATTAACATGACTGGGTATAAAAAGAGCATCTTGGAGTGGCAGCGGCTCTCAGAAGTAAAGATGGGAAGAGGATCACCAATCCTCCAATTCTGCACCGACAAATAGTGGGGCAATATCAGAAAGGAGTTCGACAGTGTAAAATTGCAAAGAGTTTGAATAAATCATATACAGTGCATATCATCATCAAAAGATTCAGAGAATCTGGAAGAATCTCTGTGCGTAAGGGTCAAGGCCGGGAAACCATACTGGGTGCCCGTGATCTTCGGGCCCTTAGACGGCACTGCATCACATACAGGCATGCTTCTGTATTGGAAATCACAAAATGGGCTCAGGAATATTTCCAGAGAACATTATCTGTGAACACAATTCACCGTGCCATCCACCGCTGCCAGCTAAAACTCTATAGTTCAAAGAAGAAGCCGTATCTAAACACGATCCAGAAGTGCAGACGTCTTCTCTGGGCCAAGGCTCATTTAAAATGGACTGTGGCAAAGTGGAAAACTGTTCTGTGGTCAGACAAATCAAAATTTGAAGTTCTTTATGGAAATCAGGGACGCCGTGTCATTCGGACTAAAGAGGAGAAGGATGACCCAAGTTATCATCAGCGCTCAGTTCAGAAGGCTGCATCTCTGATGGTATGGGGTTGCATTAGTGCGTGTGGCATGGGCAGCTTACACATCTGGAAAGACACCATCAATGCTGAAAGGTATATCCAGGTTCTAGAGCAACATATGCTCCCATCCAGACGACGTCTCTTTCAGGGAAGACCTTGCATTTTCCAACATGACAATGCCAAACCACATACTGCATCAATTACAGCATCATAGTTGCGTAGAAGAAGGGTCCAGGTACTGAACTGGCCAGCCTGCAGTCCAGATCTTTCACCCATAGAAAACATTTGGCGCATCATAAAACGGAAGATACGACAAAAAAGACCTAAGACAGTTGAGCAACTAGAATCCTACATTAGACAAGAATGGGTTAACATTCCTATCCCTAAACTTGAGCAACTTGTCTCCTCAGTCCCCACACGTTTACAGACTGTTGTAAAGAGAAAAGGGGATGTTTCACAGTGGTAAACATGGCCTTGTCCCAACTTTTTTTTAGATGTGTTGTCATGAAATTTAAAATCACCAAATGTTTCTCTTTAAATGATGTATTTTCTCAGTTTAAACATTTGATATGTCATCTATGTTCTGTTCTCAATAAAATATGGAATTTTGAAACTTCCACATCATTGCATTCCGTTTTTATTTACAATTTGTACTTTGTCCCAACTTTTTTGGAATCTGGGTTCTATGATAACTTGCCAAAATCATCTTCCTCAAACATGTCTTGTCTGACAGAACCTTCACTAGTAGGGCAGCAGTCACCTTTTTTTTTTAAGGGGAATTTTAAGCCTTTGTCACATGTACATTAGAGCACAGTGAAATTCTTTCTCTATGTTTAACCCATCTGGGGATGCGAGCGCACATACCCAGAGTAGTGTACAGCTGTGCTGCAGCGCCCGTGGAACAGTTGGGGTTAGGTGCCTTCCTCAAGGGCAACTCTGCCATTCCAGAAAATCAAACCGGCAACCTTTTTAAGGCCCAAAGCTCTCTAACCTTTAGGCCATGCCTTCCCCTTAAAAAGTTGCACTTGAATGCACTGACAGTGACTATGGCTGAGGAGCTGAGCAAGAGAAGTGACTTTGATGCTGAGGTGCAGCAGTTATTTTGAGGATGAAAATTGAGGAAATGCTCAATTTGAGAAAATCACGGAGGAGTTGGAGCCAGACTATGGCCAGAGGCTAACTACCTAACTATGGGCCAGAGGGTTTGCGCAGATTGCCAGTCTATTGCAGGGCAACAACAGATTTTTACCAATTTTTAAATTGACCCAGGTACTTTCTGGTTATTCCAAGGGTAGAGGTCACGTTTCCTATCTAGAATGGAGCTCCAGTAAATTTTTTGGTCCACACAGAGGCCCATGTGTATTTCAGCAAATCACGATGCATTTCATTGTTTGCGGGTCTCAGAAACAATGGCATTCAGTGTGCCCTTTTTTTTATTTTTATTTTTTTTATTTTCTCGTCGTCTTCCGCTTATCCGGGACCGGGTCGTGGAGGCAGCAGTCTAAGTATGGAAGCCCAAACTTCCCTTTCCCCAGACACCTCGGCCAGCTCCTCGGGAAGAACACCGAGGTGTTCCCAGGCCAGCCAAGAGACATAGTCCCTCCAGCGTGTCCTGGGTCTTCCCCAGGGCCTCCTCCCGGGGGGACATGCCTAGAACACCTCCCCAGGGAGGCGTCCAGGAGGCATCCGAAAAAGATGCCCGAGCCACCTCAGCTGGTTCCTCTCGATGTGGAGGAGCAGCGGCTCTACTCCGAGCTCCTCCCGAGTGACTGTGCTTCTCACCCTATCTCTAAGGGAGCGCCCAGCCACCCTGCGAAGGAAACTCATTTCAGCCGCTTGTATCCGCGATCTTGTTCTTTCGGTCATTACCCAAAGCTCATGACCATAGGTGAGAGTCGGAACGTAGATTGACCGGTAAATTGAGAGCTTCGCCTTTTGGCTCAGCTCCTCCTTCACCATGACGGACCGGTAAAGCGACCGCATCACTGCGGAGGCTGCACCGATCCGCCTGTCGATCTCGCGCTCCATCCTTCCCTCACTTGTGAACAAGATCCTGAGATACTTAAACTCTTCCACTTGAGGCAGGACTTCTCCACCAACCTGGAGAGCGCAAGCCACCCTTTTCCGGTCGAGAACCATGGCCTCAGACTTGGAGGTGCTGATTCTCATCCCAGCCGCTTCATACTCGACTGCAAACCGCCCCAGTGCATGCTGAAGGTCCTGGTTTGAAGAAGCCAACAGGACAACATCATCCGCAAAAAGCAGAGATGAAATCCTGTGGTTCCCAAACAGGATTCCTTCCGGCCCCTGGCTGCACCTAGAAATTCTGTCAATAAAAATTAGGAACAGAACCGGTGACAAAGGGCAGCCCTGCCGGAGTCCAACATGCACTGGGAACAGGTCTGACTTACTGCCTGCAATGCGAACCAGACTCCTGCTCCGTTCGTACAGGGACCGGACAGCCCTTACCAAAGAGCCCCGAACCCCATACTTCCGAAGCACCCCCCACAGAATACCACGGGGGACACGGTCGAATGCCTTCTCCAGATCCACAAAGCACATGTGGACTGGTTGGGCAAACTCCCATGAACCCTCGAGCACCCTATGAAGGGTATAGAGCTGGTCCAGTGTTCCGCGACCAGGACGAAAACCGCATTGTTCCTCCTGGATCCGAGGTTCGACTATTGGTCGAATTCTCCTCTCCAGTACCCTGGAGTAAACTTTCCCTGGGAGGCTGAGAAGTGTGATTCCCCTATAATTGGAGCACACTCTCCGGTCCCCTTTCTTAAAAAGAGGGACCACCACCCCAGTCTGCCACTCCAGAGGCACTGTCCCCGACCGCCACGCGATGTTGCAGAGGCGTGTCAACCAAGACAGCCCCACAACATCCAGAGACTTGAGATACTCAGGGCGGATCTCATCCACTCCCGGTGCCTTGCCACCGAGGAGCTTGCAAACCACCTCAGTGACTTCGGCTTGGGTAATGGACGAGTCCACCTCTGAGTCATCAGCCTCAGTCTCCTCAGTGGAAGACATGACGGTGGGATTGAGGAGATCCTCAAAGTATTCCTTCCACCGCCCGACAATGTCCCCAGTCGAGGTCAACAGCTCCCCACCCGCACTGTAAACAGTGTTGGCAGAGTACTGCTTCCCCCTCCTGAGGCGCCGGACGGTTTGCCAGAATTTCTTCGAGGCCAACCGATAGTCCTTCTCCATGGCCTCCCCGAACTCCTCCCAGTTCCGAGTTTTTGCCTCCGCAACTGCCCGAGCTGCAGCACGCCTGGCCTGCCGATACCCATCGGCTGCCTCAGGAGTCCCGGAGGTCAACATGGCCCGATAGGACTCCTTCAGCTTGACGGCATCCCTTACTTCTGGTGTCCACCACCGGGTTCGGGGATTGCCGCCACGACAGGCACCGGAGACCTTGCGGCCACAGCTCCGAACAGCTGCGTCCACAATGGAGGTAGAGAACATGGTTCACTCAGACTCAATGTCCCCCGCCTCCCTCGGAAGCTGGGAAAAGCTCTCCCGGAGGTGGGAGTTAAAGACCTCCCCAACAGAGTGCTCGGCCAGACGTTCCCAGCAGACCCTCACCATACATTTGGGCCTGCCAGGTCTGTCCAGCTTCCTCCTCCGCCAGTGGATCCAACTCACCACCAGGTGGTGATCAGTTGACAGCTCAGCCCCTCTCTTCACCCGAGTGTCCAAGACATAGGGCCGGAGATCAGATGAAACGACTACAAAGTCGATCATCGACCTCCGACCTAAGGTGTCCTGGTGCCACGTGCACTTATGGACACCCCTATGCTTGAACATGGTGTTCGTTATGGACAAACCGTGACTAGCACAGAAGTCCAATAACAAAACACCACTCGGGTTCAGATCGGGGAGGCCGTTCCTCCCAACCACGCCCCTCCAGGTATCACTGTCGTCGCCCACGTGAGCATTGAAGTCCCCCAGTAGCACAATGGAGTCCCCAGTCTGAGCACCCCTCAGTACCTCTCCCAGGGACTCCAAGAAGGCCGGCTACTCTATACTGCTATTTGGCCCGTAGGCACAAACAACAGCAAGAGCCCTCTCCCCAATCCGAAGGCGCAGAGATGCGACCCTCTCGTTCACTGGGGTAAACTCCAACACATGGCGGCTGAGCTGGGGAGCTATAAGCAAGCCCACACCAGCCTGCCGCCGCTCACCACGGGCGACTCCAGAGAAGTGGAAAGTCCAGCCCCTCTCAAGGAGCTGGGTTCCAGAGCCCAAGCTGTGCGTGGAGGTGAGCCAGACTATCTCTAGCCGGTACCTCTCAACCTCCCACACAAGCTCAGGCTCTTTCCCCCGCAGCGAAGTGACATTCCATGTCCCAACAGCCAGCCGCTGTGTCCGGGGATCAGGTCGTCGAGGCCCCTGCCTTCGACTGCCACCCAATCCACACTGCACCAAACCCCTACTGCTACCTCTGTGGGTGGTGAACCCACAGGAGGTCGGGCCCACGTCACCTCTTCGGGCTGAGCCCGGCCGGGCCCCATGGGCAAAGGCCCGGCCACCAAGCGCTCGCATACGAGCCCCAACCCCGGGCCTGACTCCAGGGTGGGGCCCCGGTTGCGTCGTACCGGGCGACGTCACGGTCCTGGATTTTTTCTCCATAGGGGGTTTTTGGTGAACTGCTCTTGGTCTGGCCTGTCACCTAGAACCTGTCTGCCTTGGGAAACCCTAACAGGGGCATAATGCCCCCGACAACATAGCTCCTAGGATCATTCAAGCACACAAACCCCTCCACCACAATAAGGTGGCAGTTCTAGGAGGGGTTTTAAATTTTCATTTTTTAAAATTTTTTTTCAAATTACCTTTCTTTAACATTTATGGTATCAACATAAGAAACCCCAATACATTGATATAGAATTGAGCAGAATAAAAAGCCATGTCAGACAGGAAAAAAGGACAAATACTTAACTTGGAGTAATAAAAAATAATGTGAAAGCATGATAGCACTTAAAAACCTTAATATGACATATATTAATAGTTTTAGTAGGTTTTTTGTTCAGTGAAGTGGAAATTGACATGAATTATTCCAGTTCCTTCATAAATGCAAAGAATTATTATTTTTTTTTTTGGTAACGTAACATTTGTGAATGTGGAATTTGACTAGAAACAAAATTAAATTTATAAGGAAAAATGTATTATATCACGGGTTTTTATTAAATGCTCTTATCCAGAGCAACATACAAGTGCAAAAGTCAGGTACAAGAAGTGCTGAACCTATAGACAAGAAGGTTCTAGTGTTAAATCAGGGGTGTCCAAACTGGTCCATAAAGGGCCGTGTGGCTGCAGGTTTTCATTCCAGCCATGTAGCAGCACACCTGATTTGGCTTATTCAATCAACTGACACACCCACCCTTTAATCAAGGGTGGGTGTGGCTGCAAGTATTTGACTGTGTGAAGACAGTTCAGTTGATTGAATGAGCCAAGTCAGGTGTGCTGCTGCATGGCTGGAATGACAACCTGCAGCCACACAGCCCTTTATGGATCAGTTTGGACACCCCTGGTTAAATGAACAAGTCGCAGAATTACACCTAGTGTAATATTTTGTTGAAGTAACAGCAATCATCAAACAGCCAAGGAAAACAAGCCAACCATTAAAAAATGAGCTGACAAAGTACAGCTGAATGGAGAAAAATAAAGCCCCAACGACTAACACGAAGTCATCATGACCAGGCTAAACAGTTGGGTTGATCTAGACTGAAATGCAGTTACACAATGGGCAGGGAAGCAGGGGAGAGGTGCAGCCTGAAAAGGTGGGTCTTCAGTCTGCGCTTGAAGGTGATTAGGGAGTTGGCAGTTCTGACCTCAACAGGAAGGTCATTCCACCAATGGGGAGCCAGGACAGACAGCAGTCTCGAGTGGGCTGGGCAGGAGCAGAGAGGGAGAGGGGCCAGGCGAACAGTTGCAGCGGAGCATAGGGATCTGGTTGGCATCTATGGGTGAATCAATTTCTGGAGTTATGCTCGATCTGAGCCCTTGACTGCCTGGTAAGCTTGCACCAACATATTAAATTTAATGCGAGCTGCAACAGGCAGCGAGCAGAGGGCTAGTCTGGGAGGAACAAGGAAAGTTGTAGACCAGGCAGTCTGCAGCTTTCTGGATTAGCTACAGGGGTCTGGTGGCAGATGCTGTGAGGGAAGAGAGTTGCAGTAGTCCAAGCAGGAGAGGATCAGTACTTGGACCAGGAGCTGAGTAGAGTAGGTGTTGAGGAAGGGGTTGATCCTTTGAATGTTGTAAAGTAGGAATCTGCACGTCTGGGTCACTCATGTTCGTCGACGAGGAGTGTGTGTTGTCGAACACTAGCCTTTGGTTCTTCAAGTTGGTTGAAGGTGACCTAGAGATGTCCCTTAGGGAGATGATGTAGTCCAGGGAGGGGGAGGATGGAATAGGAATGTTGATCACCCTTGTCTTGCCTGGGTTGAGCTTCAGGTGATTGTTGTCTACCCAGCTCAGGATGTCACGCAGGCAAGCATAGATGTGAACAGAGATCTTTGTGTCAGAAGGAGAGAGAGAGAGAGAGAGAGAGAGAGAGAGAGAGAAATAATTGTCCATCAGCATAGCAGTGGTAGGATAGACCATGAGCAGAGATAATCAGGCCAAGAGACTGGGTGTAGAGGGAGAAGAGAAGTGGACCAAGGACTGAATCTTGGGGGACACCAGTGGTAAGTGGGCATTGTACCGATCGTGTATCAGCCCAGGTAACCTGGAAGGAGTGGCCAGAGGGGTAGGACTTAAACCAAGTCAGGGCTGTCCCACAGATCTCCAGTGCTGATTGGGATGACAGGAGGATGGGATGATGGTGTTAAATGCAGCAGAGAGGTCTCAGAGAATCAGGACAGAAGAGGGAGGTCGCATGGGTTATGTAAAGTGCCTCACTGACTGAGAGAAGCGCAGTCTCGGTTGAGTGTCCATCTTGGAAGCCAGACTGGTGAGGATTCAGGAGGTTGTTCTGAGACAGAAAAGAAGAGAAGTTAGTTAGCAACAGCACATTCAAGTGTCTTTGATAGGAAGGGGAGAAGAGAAATTGGGCAGTAGTTCTGGATGATGGAGGGGTCTAGGGTAGGTTTTTTCAACAGCGGGGTGATGCGGTTTAAAGTTGGAGGGAAAGGATCCAGAGGACAAGAAGTTGACAAGGGAGGTAATAAATGGGAAGATGTCAGGAGGAGAGATGAGGGGAGATAGGGTCAAGGGCACATGTGGTAGGATGGCAAGAGAGCAGGAGCTAGGAGACATCAGATGTGGAAAGAAGAGGGTAATAAAGAACGGGGTAAAAAAAGCAGAGAGCGGATGGGAAGGGGAGCCAGGGGTAGTGAAGTAGTTATGAATGGCATTAGTTTTATATATATATATATATATATATATATATATATATATATATATATATATATATATATAAAGAATCAGCATGTAACAATTCACCCAATTCACAATTTGATTCGAGTCATCACATTGGGTTTATAATTCGATTTTCCCTCAATATTTTTGAAAAAATTTAACTTCAGAAAATGTTATTACCAAAAATGCAACTTTTTTCTTTTTCCTCATCAATATAACTTTGTAAAATAAAAAAAAAACTTTTCATGTTTTAGTAACCCAAAATAATTTACCCACAGTTGTAAACATAGTAGTAAAATATTCACTATTATTAGCCTATTAATGAAAATATTCTCGTCTCATCTTCATCCGCTTATCCGGGGCCAGGTCGCAGAGGCAGCAGTCTGAGCATGGAAGCCCAAACTTCCCTCTCCCCAGACACCTCGGCCAGCTCCTCAGGAAGAACACCGAGGCGTTCCCAGGCCAGTCAAGAGACATAGTCCCTCCAGCGTGTCCTGGGTCTTCCCCGGGGCCTCCTCCTGGAGGGACATGCCTGGAACACCTCCCCAGGGAGGCATCCGAAAGAGATGCCCGAGCCACCTCAGCTGATTCCTCTCGATGTGGAGGAGCAGCGGCTCTACTCCGAGCGCCTCCCGAGTGACTGTGCTTCTCACCCTATCTTTAAGGGAACGCCCAGCCACCCTGCGAAGGAAACTCATTTCAGCTGCTTGTATCCGCAATCTTGTTCTTTCGGTCATTACCCAAAGCTCATGACCATAGGTGAGAGTCGGAACGTAGATCGACTGGTAAACTGAGAGCTTCGCCTTTTGGCTCAGCTCCTTCACCACGACGGACCGGTAAAGCGACCACATCACTGCGGAGGCTGCACCGATCCACCTGTCGATCTCACGCTCTATCCTTCCCTCATTCGTGAACAAGATCCCGAGATACTTAAACTCCTCCACTTGAGGCAGAACTTCTCCACCAACCTGGAGAGGGCAAGCCACCCTTTTCCGGTTGAGAACCATGGCCTCGGACTTGGAGGTGCTGATTCTCATCCCAGCCGCTTCACACTCGACTGCAAACCGCCCCAGTGCATGCTGAAGGTCCTGGTTTGAAGAAGCCAACAGGACATCATCATCTGCAAAAAGCAGAGATGAAATCCTGTGGTTCCCAAACAGGATTCCTTCCAGCCCCTGGCTGTGCCTAGAAATTCTGTCAATAAAAATTATGAACAGAAGCGGTGACAAAGGGCAGCCCTGCCGGAGTCCAACATGCACTGGGAACAGGTCTGACTTACTGCAGGCAATGTGAACCAGACTCCTGCTCCGTTCGTACAGGGACTGGACAGCCCTTACCAAAGAGCCCCGAACCCCATACTCCCAAAGCACCCCCCACAGAATACCACGAGGGACACGGTCGAATGCCTTCTCCCAGATCCACAAAGCACGTGTACTGGTTGGGCAAACTCCCATGAAAATATTCCTTTTATTAAAAATGAAAAGATTAATAACAGGTAGGTATATTTTAATAAACATTTCTGAACAGTTGTACTACCTCCATTTGCTTCTCTTTTCTTTAGCTTTCAGTAGTCTGGAAGATATCTTTGATTTCTTGTTAAATCTATTTGTATAGTCAATCGCACAACAGCGCTCTCCCAAATTTTTTTTTTGTGCGCGCACGCTTTCATGGCCTGAGAGTTGTTATTTCTGCCTGCAGTGGAGTTATGTGTATTCCCTCTGTATGTATTCCCTCTGCTGTCTTAACAGTGCAATTACAGCTAGGAAAAATTCCGATTATATCATGCAGCCTGTTAATAATCTCATCTCATTATCTCTAGCCGCTTTATCCTGTTCTACAGGGTCGCAGGCAAGCTGGAGCCTATCCCAGCTGACTACGGGCGAAAGGCAGGGTACACCCTGGACAAGTCGCCAGGTCATCACAGGGCTGACACATAGACACAGACAACCATTCACACATTCACACCTACGGTCAATTTAGAGTCACCAGTTAACCTAACCTGCATGTCTTTGAACTGTGGGGGAAACCGGAGCACCCGGAGGAAACCCACGCGGACACGGGGAGAACATGCAAACTCCACACAGAAAGGCCCTCGCCGGCCACGGGGCTCGATCCAGGACCTTTTTGTTGTGAGGCAACAGTTCTAACCACTACACCACCGTGCTGCCCCCTGTTAATAATCGTCGTTCATTTTTTATTTCATTGATTTTGTTCTAAATTTGTATCATGATTTGTCATCACACAATATATAGTTACATGCTTAAAGAGTAAAATCTGAACGTTGTCAACTATGAAATTAACATTTTTCCATCGCTAATATAAAAAACTGAGACCAAAAGAAACGGGAACAAGTTTCAGTATGTAAAAAAGAGCAATTTATATATACCCCTTAAGCCTTTGTAAGAAATGTTTCACTGGGTAGAATATATGGATCAGCTTAAATGAAACTTATTTTATTTTATTTGGTAGAAAGAATTTCTGTTAAGGGCCAAACTTTCTTCCAGTTTGTTACCAACAAAATTAGTCCAATAAAATGTCTGTGAAGATTCTCAATCATCCAGGTCATAGTAAATTGTGGGTGGTAGAAATGGGCAACTGGACTTGCTTGAAGATTCTTGAAAACGTTTCACCTCTCGTCCAAAAGGCTGAGAACTGAGGAACTGAGGAAGCCTTTTGGACGAGAGGTGAAACGTTTTCAAGAATCTTCAAGCAAGTCCAGTTGCCCATTTCTACCACCCACAGTCCAATAAAATGTCTCTGCAGGAATAGAAACCAAGTAGTCCTGAAACGAAGCCCTTATTCCAAAGTTCATACCTCTATTAAAAGAGACTGAGTTGGGTCAGGAACTGATGGGGACAGAGATCACTCATGTTGCAGTTGGCTCTCGAGGGAAAAGGGCACAAATGTGACATTGTCCTTAAAGGGATGTTCATACAAATGTTGCATCCAGTCTTAATGAGTTAATCTGGAATGACTGACAGTTTCACAGATGTTTTGAACTCTCCAATATTAACTGCCATACCTGGATTTTCAGATGGGTTGTCCCCACAAACACCTGGTGGTTACCCTGTATTTACACACCTTTCTCTTTCAGTGTCAAAGGACAATTATAAAAGTTTACTACAGGCCCCTGAAGTTGTTTGGTTAAACACAATAGTATATAAAGATTTGTTGCCATCTGCAAATGGGGTTGAGCTTTCAAAAATATAGAGCAAGGAAAGCATTCAAGCACAACTCAAAATCTAGATTTAATTTGGATATAGTTTTGTATATATAATTGAAACGCTTCATCCAAACATCTAACAAGGCTTCAATAAAGTAAAGACACATTTATAAATAAACCTGTTGTGCTCTCCTCTAGACAAGCCCAGATTTATTCCTCACATATTTGTGGTAAGAACAAAAATATGAAGACTCATAACACATCAAATGAAACACTTGTTGCTTTTTTCCAATTCCAATATCAGTTTGTTTCTGTGTTCTGCAGGCTCAGTGGAGTTGCTGGGTGCCATGGCGTTTTGTGCCCCAAAACAGCTGTCATCATGTCTCCCCAGCATTGTGCCCAAGCTGACTGAGGTTCTCACTGACTCTCACGTCAAAGTGCAAAAAGCTGGTCAGCAAGCATTACGTCAGATTGGTTCAGTCATCCGCAACCCTGAGATCCAGGGTAAGAGCGAGATGAACACATCACTTAGCTAAATCATAGGCTATAGCTTGTGGAAGAGTTTCCTGTCCATGATTGATTCTGCTCTTCCCTTCCATATCAGTACATTTCCTCTGACATTTTGGGTTAGCTCATGATGCTTGTCCCTCACTCCTTTTTTTTTTTTCTCTCCTTTCTTTCTCCCTTCACCCTATTCCCCATTTCTCTCTTCTCAACATGCTTATTTCCTCACTCAGATTTTGTATTGTTACAAATAAAAACTACATAATATATGTATAAATGCATAAAGGGGGAAAATGGGCAATATTAAATGAGTTAACTGGACTCTTGCAAGATGTTTTCATAATTTGAACTAAGTGGTGAATGCTCTTTTTGTTAATTTATTTCTCTGGGCACTTAGCCATCACTCCCATTCTACTGGATGCTCTTACTGACCCGTCACACAAGACGCAGCACTGTCTGCACACTCTGCTTGAGACCAAATTTGTTCACTTTATCGATGCTCCCTCACTGGCTCTCATCATGCCCATTGTCCAGAGGGCCTTCCAGGATCGGTCCACAGACACACGCAAAATGGCTGCACAAATCATTGGCAACATGTACTCCCTCACCGACCAGAAGGTGTGCTTATGACCTCGGATATTAAATTTACTATTTGCTGTTCAAAATGTATTGATTTTGTTTTTTTCTGTTGATTTTGTTAAGCATGTACGGTATAAAATAAAATGTTTGTTTCCCCTTTTTTATTGCATTGTTGTTACATCTGTCTAACTACATAAGGTGCCTTGTGTTTGGTGCAGGATCTCTCTCCATACCTGCCTAGTGTGATTCCAGGACTCAAAACATCCCTACTGGATCCTGTACCAGAGGTTGCCCATACTTTTTCGATTAATGTGGACTCCATTTACATTCTGTCTATATTAAGTTTTCTTATTGTATAATAATTAAAAAAAAACTATACCTCTTGTATTAGTTTGGAAATCACGGGGCAACAAGTTATTTTTCATTTGAGTGTCTGCGTTCCCAAGTTAAGAGTGTGTCCTCTATTTTGGTAGGTGCGGACAGTGTCAGCAAAAGCTCTTGGTGCTATGGTCAAGGGCATGGGTGAGTCCTGTTTTGATGATCTGCTGCCCTGGCTAATGGAGACTTTAGCCTCTGAGCAGAGCTCGGTGGATCGCTCTGGAGCTGCACAGGGTGAGAACAACAAACTTTTGATCACTGCAATAACAGTTACGTTTTCTGAGCAAAATATGGTCACTGGGTTTAAAGAAATTTTGTATGGTTCCCTCTTTTGCATTACCAATTCCCTCGTTGTTCGTGAGTCATCATAAACCACGTTGCTTCAGGTTGCTGTATCTTTTTTTTTTTTTTCCACTTTGATGCGCAAGATGATCTGTGGTTAGTTGTTTGCAATGGCAGTCAAATGAAATGGGAGTTTCTGGCCACAGTGGGCAATGAAAACTACTACACCACCTAGGAATAGCTATTTTGTGAAACCAGTTGTAATAATAATAACTAGAAAATCACTCGGAGAGCGCAGACCTCTGCCAAGAATCCTTTAAAAAAAATCCGGGATCCAGAAGGTGATCCGGATCACCGCCAAAATTTAATGGATTGTTACTTGTGCCCAGTCACACCTCTGGAAAAAAATTTCAGAGCAATCCGTTCATACATTTTTCCGTAATGTTGTTAACAGACAAACCAACAAACAAACCAACGCTACCGAAAACATAACCTCCTTGGTGGAGGTAATAATGATACAAATCTGTAAGAAGAATTAGTATTTGTTGTATTTGTCATTTTCATGTTTCTGTATTTCTTTTGTCGTTTGAGTCTGTCGTTTTTGTTTTTGTCCTAATGACCTTGTAAAGCAACCTTGAGGTTATGCTCAGGTCAGACGGCAGGTTGCAACTAGTTTTCAACTACTTGCATCTACCTGTGATGATAAAATTGCAGGTATACGCAAGACTGGTCTTGCGTCGACACACGACAATGCAGATAATGGCAGCGTGTTGCAGAGGGTCTTTTAGTAGAGACAGGTTGATGCAAGTGGATCACAATCTGTTTGCATTTCAGCTGTGATTCGTTTCCCATCAGTGCAAATAGCAGGTTGATGCATGTAGAGGCAGGCGGTTGTGCAACACTTGAGCAACCAATCGTGGGTTGAAAAAAGCATGATTGAGTCCAGAAACGCAGCCCTGCAAGGGGAAAGAGCTCTCAGTTCAAAGAACAGTTCAGAAGTTTAAAAGTTCAAAGCGCTTCCGCGTTGGGAAAACAACACGCTTGCAGTCCCAATAAAAGATATCCGCAGAAGAGTGAAATACTCCACGGTGCGCAGCAAAGTAACAAAATAATAGAATACAAAAACCAGAGGGGGAAAAAGGGGCGAAAAACCATATCCTGAGGCGAAGACAATCCCGTGCCGAATGAATATCCGAGCGGTATAATACAGAGTTGTGGATGAGCTGATGAGAGACAGGTGCGCTGGCTGCATCGCGGGGAAAGCTCGGAGAAAACTGGCGGGGAATGGGGTGAAAGATTGCATCAGGACCTATATGTTCCCAGCTGGCTCATGACCAGATTCAGCTTAAAAACTCTGCGTCTTGCAATATGTCTGACCACAATGAAGGATTCGACACAAAATGCCTGCGTCTACCTGCAGTTGGTCACCACCCGACCAATCTCAGGTTGCAGCATGTGTCTTTCTGCCGTCTGACCTGGGCATTAATGAAGGAGCTTAGAAATTTAAGCACACATTTTTTTTTTTCTCTCTTGTAGGTCTGGCAGAGGTGATGGCTGGGTTAGGTGTCGAGAAGCTGGACAAACTGATGCCTGACATTGTCCAGACAGCCAGCAAAGTGGACATTGCTTCTCATGTACGCGATGGCTATATCATGATGTTCATCTACCTCCCACTCACCTTCGGTGAAAGGTTCACTCCATATGTAGGCCCGATTATTCCGTGCATCCTCAAGGTATTGAGCTTTATTTCCTCAACTGTCAATTCTAGTTCACCCCAACCTACAGCTCTCCAAAGAAAATTGTCTGTATTGTTATAGAAAACAAAAACATCTGCACTCTTGAATTTCTCTAAATTTTGTTTCACTTTACAGTATATTTCTGGACAGTTTCTTTTTAATAGATGATATCCTTATGAGTGTGTAAAATTGAGCATACTTGTAAAGCCAGACAAATTATTTTCATAAAAGATATGAGAGCAGCTCAGGAAACTAGTAACGCCACTGTATTTTGAACATATTGTCTTGTGTTCTGACCTATAGCAAGTATATTGTGTGGCATGAAAATTTTTTGAGGGCTATGAACAAGTTTTTAAGATAGATTCCCCCCCCCCCCCATCATTTACTAGCCATTCAGAGATAGAGAACTATTTCCTCTTGCCTTTATTTATGAATGCACTAAAGCAGTTGTCTACAGAGTCCACTAAAATAGGTTGTATAATTTTGTTAAAAGTAATAATGTTTCCTAGAACTGGTATAGCAATATTGCAGTAGATGTTACAATCGAATGGCATCTCTCCCTCTCTGTTTTGTATATTTAGGCTTTAGCCGATGAAAATGAGTACGTAAGAGACACAGCATTAAGAGCAGGCCAGCGCATCATCACTATGTATGCAGAGACGGCCATTGCCCTGCTGCTGCCTGAGCTGGAACAAGGCTTGTTTGATGACCTCTGGAGGATCAGGTGGGAGAGACAACTGTCTCACTATTGTAACACTTTATTTATTTATTTTTGGCGGGGGGGTGTTAAAATAAATAAAATGATTATATAAGCCCAATATAATTATCTTGATTGTTCCCATTATAGTACCTCAGTATATTTTAAAATCAACCAAAACCCAAAAATAAACACCGTCTGCTGATCATGGCAAGTGCCCTGATGTGCCCTCCACACATTTACATTAAAAATAAAACTTGACCAGCAATTTATTCGTTTTATGAAAGTTGATATTGCTAAAAAATAGGCTTACCTGGATGCAACCATTTGCACTGAAACCAGATGTGATGTAACCAGCACACTAGTATGCCATTTACCTTGGTTACACAGAGGCATCAAATAAAGGCTTCTAATTCTTTAAAAAAAAAAACTCATCAAAAAAATTTCCTCAACCATGTCATTTTTACTGCCAACAAAATCCACGAATTAACAGACTTCACTTATATGAAATACAATCCCGCTCGGCTAGATGATGCATAGGCAGTACTGACACAGATACCATTAAACACCAGTAAACAATGGTGGTTGTCATGGTGAAACGATTCTTGCCATCTAAAAAGTTTGAGTTTCTCAGTGAATTAAAACAAACAAAAGCATGTTGCATAAAACTACAAGGAAAATTTTAATTAAACAAAAAAAAAAGCAAACACAAACTGAGTAGCCAGAGATGGAGTATTTACAGGCAGCAAAAAGCTGGGTCTGCTCTCTGTTTACGCGTGCGCGTGTTCATTCACTGCTTCAGTGATTGGGCTTATTTTTACACCCAAACGCTTGACACTCGGGCATCTTCAGGGTTGTTTACAACAGTTTAGAAGTGATGTATCCACTAGCCTCGGTAAGTCATGCACAGTGTAAGTGACGTCACAGTCTCTGATTCTCTCGCAAAATGAGGTGTCGATAGTGAGTAGACAAACCCTGATGATCTTTTCAAAACTTTTTTTTTTTTAATATATATATTTAACAATAAACCATATTTGTGGTATAATATTAACATTTTAAATGAGTATAATACATACATTAAAAGGTACCTGTAGTGAATTTTAATTACTAGCTATTTCAAAAGATCACATATGATACCAGTGGTTCTGTCATGTAACGTTCATCATAAGCTTTTGTCAAGTACGCACAAGTTTTAAGTCAGTGCTCCGCCAGTCACGCATGGTCAGCGACATGTTGCCTCCTTTATGGGCTGTTCTGGCACCGGTAGTGACGTACAGTCGTTGGTTTGTCCGATTGGCTGGGCTGCAGTGGACTGGTCAGTGACCCTGTGCTGCAAACACCAGTCTAAGGTAACACATTATCAACTGATCTGCTCATAAGAAATAGAAGAAATATTTACACTTACTTGAGTTGATCTTTGGCTGGATCGAGTCAAAGTTTTTTTAATTTATATATATATATATATATATATATATATATATATATATATATATATATAAAAGCATCGTTCATCAGTGTCGCAGTTCTCAAGATTGAACCGAATCGCTGTCCTGAATCATCCAAAATGCATAAAATCCGCATGCCATCTCACAAGTTTTACCTCCGAATAGCCTAAACTATGTCTGACAGATTTTATCCTATTTATGGTGGGTGTTCCCATGGCGAAAGAGAAACCAAAAGAGTGAAGGTGATTATTCACATGGTAATGGCATGATAGTCTTTTATGAATGTGTAAGTGGGAGCTCAGTGCTCTGACTCTGGTGTGACTGAGTAAGGTGACAAGTTTTATGTTTTATCTAATTTAGGCAATTTAAAAACTGTAATAATATTTGGTAGTTAACACAAAGTGTAAAATATAAGGTTTCTGTCCATGTGTTTATCATGCTTGTATGATAAACTCACGAAGATATTTATCTCAATACATGACCTACTCATTCTAAACCTGTCGAACTTCGCCGGCGAAGCTCTCGACCCCAAAGTACAACCAAATCTACTTGCACATCTCATCTCATTATCTCTAGCCGCTTTATCCTTCTACAGGGTCGCAGGCAAGCTGGAGCCTATCCCAGCTGACTACGGGCGAAAGGCGGGGTACACCCTGGACATCTACTTGCACATAATGCCATGAAATAAAAGATATGTGCCATAAAATAAAGATGTATTACAAGTATTAGAGCTATATTTATTCAACGTGTTCTGAAGTTACTTGACTGGGACCTGGGAATCTCGACCCACAGAACACTGCTTATTTACTCGCACTCGATAACCCAGAACGACTGTATGCCACTTCCGGCCAGCAATGGCTGCTCCCCATGGTTCTGTCTCCGCAGGTAATTCACGGAATAAAATTGTCCAATAGTGCTTTACAGTGGTTTTTTTTTATGCCTCCGCCACCGTAAGGTGCAGGAGGCATTATGTTTTCGGGTTGTGCGTCCATGCGTGCGTCCGTCCCGAAACCTTGCAAACGCAATATCTCAAAGGCTAATGAAAGGAATTTCACCAAACCTTCACCATTTGTGCACTTTGGAACAAACATGAACTGATTAGATTTTGAGATCAAAAGGTCTAAGGTCAAGGTCACTGTGAGGTCAAATGTCTGTCTGAAAACCTTGTGAACACAATATCTCCAAGGCAGATGAAAGGAATTTCACCAAGCTTTCACCACTTGTGCATTTAGAGACAAAGATAAACTGATTAGATTTTGAGATCAGAAGTTCTAAGGCCAAGGTCACTGTGAAATCAAATGTCTGTCCGAGAACCTTGTGAACACAATATCTCCAAGGCTAATACAAGTAATTTCACCAGGTCATGATTACTGCGAGGTCAAATGTCCATCCCCAAATCACAACTTAATAAGGCGTGTAGTCTACCAGGTGGAGGCATCCCCATCGACGCCGTTGGCGTTGAGTTCTATCTTTTTGACTGAATGGGTGCGTCTTTTGTCTATCAGTAATACATAAAGCACGATTAATGTTGTAAGCATGACCAGTACCAGTACACTTTAAGACAGGAAAAAAATGTCTGGCTACACCATTTCAGTCAAAGTATCAAAAAAAGAAGAAAAAAAAAGACTTCACTCAGGAAGCAGGAGAAGAAACATTTGCCAAATTCTTTAAAGTCTGGTGTAAGGAAGCACTAGACTTCCTAGTAAGTTATGGATCTGATTTGCCAGTGAGTGGAGGACAAAAAAGCGCTTCCGCTATGCTGAATCCATACAGTACACCAGGACTGATAGCACAAGCACACAGCTAATATGGCTATGTGAGACAGCACAACGAGCTAACAACAGAATAAAAAGCCCCATATTTCAGACATACCCCCTTATGAGTCACACCAGTGAAAGTTGGCCAAATTTCAGTTTGTTACATTCAAAGTTGTTTGTTATATGTTGCTAAGAAACACTGTCATCAAGATTGTTATTCTTTTATAATTTTGAATGTTTTAATCAACTGAAAACGGAGACCTAAAACATAAACAATGCTTGTTTTTTGCTGTATCAAAAATGTAATATGTTAATGTATTATCTTTGGGTGTTATACCCCTAATACTTCATGACTATATTTTCCAGATTGCAAAATATTACATCACCAGTAATAATGACAGCAGCTTAAAACAATTGTGGCAGAGAAACCTTGGCTGTAAAATCAAATATAAGGTTGTGCCAAATATGCAGATATGTTAAATATGCAAAATATCTCTGCTTTCAGATTCAGCTCAGTGCAGTTGCTAGGAGACCTACTCTTTCACATCTCGGGGGTTTCAGGGAAGATGACAACAGAGACCGCTTCCGAGGATGACAACTTCGGCACGGCGCAGTCCAACAAAGTACATGCACCACGTCTGATGTGTCCAAAAAATTTTTTTTGATTAGTCACCAGCACATTCTGTAGTTTAAAGTGTTATTTTGACGAAATTTCATGAAATTTAAACAACATACATAAATTCTCCAGGTTCAAAGAAAAATATATCTTGGAAAATAATAAATTCTGTTTAAATTTTTGAGTCAGCTAAAATAGGTTGCAAGAAATCTGTATTTTAATAGCCGGAATTTCACGGTCCACCGTGTTAATTTTGCATATGCGTGCCATGTAGGAAACTGAGCTGTGACATCTTTCGCTTAACCCTCTGCTCGAGCTGCACAACAAATATAGTGAAGTTTTGCAATGTCTTCCAGTGAAAGTGAGATTCCTTTCAGTGTGGGGTTTTTTTTTTTTGGATTGCTCAGATAATTTTGAATGAGAGTCCCCTTCAGATGGCACAGAGTTTGAAAACAGTGGTTTTAATGCTGTAATCCCTGACCAGGACTAATTACAGACATCTGTTGATCAGAGCGCAATCACAGTATGTCCAAAAAATGCAATCAGGATATAAGGACTGACAACACACATAATTTTGTGAAGTATACACTCTGTTCTGAAGTGTTCATTGTTACCAAGCCGTCTGTGCTCCGCACTGCTGCTCTGATTCTGACTTTTTGTTTATTTGATTCTCCTCCTTGTCTGTGCCTCCAATACTCTATTCATGCCTCGCCTGACTAGTGTGGCCATTTCCATAAGACCAAAAAGGTGGACACTTTGCAAAATTCAGTGAAGCCAAGACAGAAACGGAAAAATAATCCCTAACATACAATGAGACTCTGGTGCACTTACCATGAATGTTGTTTATTTTTAGTACTTTTGGCCTTTCCTGTCACCCTTTTTGCTATGGATGAGTCAGTGTAGCTCTCTCGGTCAACTTTTCCTCCACAGTCAACACTCTATGACTGGTAATGTCTGACTGCATGAGAAACTTTACAAAGCTCTGCAGCGGAGATTTTGTCATTTTTAGGCAATGAAGCTTCATGGAAAAATGATAAAAGTGAAGAGGCACCTGTGCTCTGACTGTTGCCTTTGTGCTCGTCTGTGCTAGCATGTCACTCGATTGCGCCTTTCCCTTTGCTGCTTACATCCACATCGCAATGACACAATGTCCAGTAAGTCATCCTTTCTGCTTTTTGCGATGAACTGATTATCTTTTATCCATTCAGGATTAAGTGAGTTTCTTTCATAGGCATTTTTGCTACATTACAAGTAGGCTAAACTGGGTCTGTAGTTGGCCCAAACTGTGTCTGACCTGGCATGACGTGACCTCAAGCCACATGGCTAATTTGGTTACTTTCAGCTATTGACCAATGAAATTTCACATATTTGACACCTTCATCTAAAGATTTGTTCGATCAAAAGTCTTTATGGAGTGTATAATTAGACAAAACCGATGTATTAATACAATTACTCATATTTGTTCAAGCCTACTTATTTATTATATACCATTAGAGTTAGTATAAAATGGAGATGATCTCAAAAGGAGAGCAAATGAGTGTCCGGCTCAAAGCTGCACTGGTAGACGGATATGTGATTTCAAAACCGAACTGATGGTCACCCTACGCCTGAGCGTTGCTTGTTTGTCTATTCTGAGTGTGCCTTACGATTTGGATCTATTTGCCTGCATGTTTTTAAATTAACACACTTTCTGCTATTACCTCCATTCATCTACCTCATCAATACAGTGCTTGACAGTGGCAAGTTATGGACTGAAATTCCTGCCTCTAGAGCAGCTGTATTGATAGTCTTGCACAACACAACGACTTGGAGGCATCTTTTACATTAAAGTGTTTTTTTTTTTTTTTTAAATTGTGATTTTCAGGCCTGCGAAGGTGTAGAATGGCGACTTTCACACACGAGCATTACATATAACTTGTGTTTTGGTTGAGTGGGTGAGTTCACCTCCCTGCGTCGACTGAGTTCAGACAAATGCAGAGGCTGAAATGGCGGTCGTGAAAACTCACCTTTAGAAAAGGCATTTGTGATAAATTGAGAAAAAAAATTACATAAGTTTTATTGAAAGATTGAACATTATAACTATAAAGTTTGCAAGGGTTTTGTTGTTTTGGTAAAATTTCGTCAAAGTAGCTCTTTAAAGGAAGGCAAAAAATTGTCTGTTAGGAATTTAGCTTCACTTTATACACCGTTTTGTCTCTGTTCCATATTTGGTAAGTGAGTGAGAAGAGAAAAATAAAATATTAAAAATAAATAAATAAACCCAACTTATTAAAGTTCAAATGTAAATGTGTGTGTAGATGGTGAATTTGTTCCCCATTAAGATACAGTACATTTAAGAGTAATTTAGTATGTTCAACCAGTCATGATCTAAGGAATATTACATTTTGGTACGTGCTAGTGACGTGAAAGTGTTGCTGTTACCACCATTTAGCAGCACACCCCTCAGCGTACAGTTAATATTGTGCTGCATCCATGAAATAAGTTCCTGTTGTCGCTTACATTATAGCACCTATAAGTCGTTTCCTCTCTTGCCTCTCTTTTTGCTCTCTTTTGAGGTTAATTAGACAAAGGACACGGCTTATGTTGAGAAACCACAACACTTTCCTTTCTGAAGACGTTCCCATATCTGATAGCTTAAAGAAACACCTTTACCTTGTTGACTATTTCAAAGCACTGATCCTGGCGACTCCTTTCAAAAAATGCTAAATAAACATTTCTTATCTTGGATTACACACATCTTAAAGATGACGGTCTTTATCAGATAACTAATGTTAGCCAAACAGTAACTTGGAGTAGCCATATTGGTGTTAATGTTGCGTTCTGTTATTCAGAAAACTTGATTGGCCATTCAAAACTGAATATTTTACACATCCATGTCCTAGGTATTTAATAAAATGTTTATGCTCCACAGGCCATTATTGGTGCACTGGGAGTAGAGCGAAGGAATCGTGTGCTCTCTGGCCTATATATGGGCCGCTCAGACACGCAGCTTGTGGTGAGACAGGCCTCCCTGCATGTCTGGAAGATTGTGGTGACCAACACTCCACGTACACTTCGAGAAATTTTGCCTACACTCTTCTCCCTGTTGCTGGGCTTCCTGGCCTCTACCTGCCCCGACAAGAGAACGGTATACACACATTCTATTTATGTACTTTTAAAGGCTTTATTATTTTAATAAACGTGCTATAGTCCATAGTAATCCGTTTTTCTATAGAGTACATAAGTAGGCATACAAATATAACAAATTGCTTGCTTCTCCTATTTGAAGTACTTCAAAAATTAACCTTGTCCTTGGCCAGATCGCAGCTCGTACTCTGGGGGATTTAGTGAGGAAGCTGGGGGAGAAAATCCTTCCGGAAATCATCCCTATCCTGGAAGAGGGTCTGTGCTCTGAGAAGAGCGATGAGAGGCAGGGTGTGTGCATTGGTCTCAGCGAAATTATGAAATCCACCAGCAAAGATGCTGTATGTTGTTCATCACTGCCATTCTGATTTTTAAGATTTTATTGTATTTATTTTGAGCTACAGTGTTTAGATGTATTTCATCTGTGTGTTGTGTTTTCAATAGGTGCTGGTGTTCTCTGAGTCCCTGGTACCTACAGTGCGTAAAGCACTGTGTGACCCACTAGAGGATGTGCGAGAGGCTGCAGCTAAAACCTTTGAACAGCTACATGCTACCATTGGCCACCAAGCACTGGACGATATCCTCCCTGCTCTGCTTAAACAACTGGTGAGACCGAAGCTCAGGTTTTTTTTACATATCTATTCCAAACCCCTCATCATCTTTATCTTTCACTTGTCACTTATCTGAACAACCTGAAGTATGCAGATGATATTGACATGCTGACGCCAGGGGCGATTTCTCAGAGACAACAAGGGAAGCCGAGCTTCCCCTAAAATTCCCTCCCCAAACTGCGGCGTCTACGACGTTGAATTCTCATTAAAACAATAACTTGCATAACATATGCCCAAGATTGTATTTATGTTCATAACTATCCTGTAACTTATTTGAGTGATGTCTGACGAACTTGCAGTTCGCTACGAGAATCACCTTTACTGCCAGGCTGTAACCTTTCTTATTTCAATGGGCTCTATGGACAGGCAGCAGTGTTGCCAGATTGGGCGGTTTTAAGTGCATTTTGGCGGGTTTTGAACATATTTTGGGGTGGAAAACGTCAGCAGTATCTGGCAACACTGATCGGCAGCCGGGTATCCGTTGCAGTCTACGAGACGGCTCTGAACAGCCAATTTCGGCTAGTTGTTATTGGTTAAAATCAACAAAATAGTCACTTCCAGGGAAGCCGGGCTTCTCTGGGACGAGACAGTGGGCGGGACAAGAAGCTGGGCTGATAAAGGATTATTGGAGGTAGTGTTTGAAAGACATGAGGAGGGCGGTACTTCGGCGAGGAACACGGAAGCATGATCAGTCAGTCCCTAGCGGGTGTCGAGAAAGTGTAGTCGTGTGCCAAAGTGCTGTCCGAATTTCTTTTCATATAAACGTTTCTTCTCATTGATGTCTCTGTACATTACTCTGTAAATAAATGTAAATATTACTCGTTGTGCTCCGTTAACTTTCATCCATTCTATCAGTTTGATCATTCGTGAATTCACTCGTTTATTTCATTTGTAGTTCAATCTGGTTGTAGGCTAGCTTGAGCCTTATTGGGATCTGCAGTGCTAGCTGCTAACAGAAATTGGTGAAGTCTCTGGAAAGCACAACCAGCTGGTATGACAGGGTCACAGACCATTTTCTGGAAAAGGAGCGGAGGGCAGAATTTGTGTATAAATAGTGTTCATGTTCATGAATCTGAAGTATATACACACTTCAGTAATGTTAAGAGAATGGTGGGCTCTGTGTTATAGGTTATACCTGGGTATAATATTCAAGGTTCTGTGTGTTGCATAGCCTACCTGGTTATGAATTTCCAGACTGTGTTGCAGATGATGTTCAAGGATGTGTTGCACAGCTGGGTGTTGTGTTAAAGACTCTGTGTTGCATATCAGGGTATGATGTTCAAGGCTCTTCATTGAATAGCCAGTGATTTTTGGATGTTTGATATTTTTGATTAAGGATATGAGGCACTAGCCTGGCAAGCCAGACTATAACATGAAATGTACAAGCAAAAATACTTTCTGCCACTAGGTAGGGTTGTCTAGTTCACTATGCTAATGGGGCACACCTTTCTATGCTTTGATATCCGGCCTACAGGTTTTACGATGAATGCGTAAAATGGGCTTCCCCTGTTTTAAAAACCAGCAGCCGCCACTGGCTGACGCGCACGGAATAATCTGCAATACAAACTGGAAGCGTTGGTGGAACAAGCCACAGCAGCAGCATTTGAGGTCAACTTAAAGAAGACAGTCCAGTACATGCCATGAATGAAAACAATTTTGATATCTTTGAGTAGCATTTACAATTGAGCTTTAACATTTCAAATTAATTTTTATTCGTATAGTGGTTTTAACAGTGGACATTGTCGCAAAGCGACTTTACTGAAATATATAATTTCCGGATATAAAATTTAAACACATGAATTTATAAATTTATTCCTAAGGAGCATGCCTGAGGCAGTGGTGGCAAGGAAAATCTCTGAGACTACATGAGGATGAAACTTTGAAAGGAACCAGACTCAAAAGGGAACCCATCCTCATCTAAGTGATGAGGGATAACATGATTATAAATAACTCACTTCTGTAACTGTGTCCTATATGGTCAAAAAGTGTGATTGTTTAACCATGAAATTCATTATAGTTTTAATATGAAGTCTACTTTGTTGACGTTATCAACTGTTCACTGATGGAAAGTTGAGTGAAAAAACGTTCATGGCAACTGCAGTCAAAAATTTATGGCAGTTGTAGACTGAAGCCATTGTAGCACTTTAAAACTGTATCAATTATAGTCAAAGCCATTTTCTGAGTGCATCTTTACTGTTCATATGGAGCCATCCTCTATAGGAGTGAAGTAATAGGAACTCCAGCTGGACGTCAGGATGGATCAGGGCTGTACATATGGAACCATCTTTGCAGAAGTGACGTGAAGAAAAACTCCAGTCAGGGGTAGGGCATCAGGATAGATTAGGCAGGTCTAGCAAGCAGGAGAGGTCAGGATCACTGGTATCTCAGGAGTGGCATGTGTAGCTCAACAAAGAGAGGGACAAAGAAACACAGTGTTACGTATGCTCATTGTCATGTCATGGTTAACAGGGTATGGAAAAGTATGGAATTTGATTTTAGTAATTTCCAGGTCTGGATAAGTAAGGAAAATCGAGCATGGAAAAATATTTGTTTCCAGACTATTGCCCCTACTTTCTTTTCTAAAAGATAAAATTAAGCCAGAATGTTCAAACCAGTGTGTTTTGATGTCGTTGAATTTAAGTGAGGCAAGATGTGCACGCAATATGTGATTTGTCCATACATGGGCGACAACTGAACAACCTGAAGTATGCGGATGATATTGACATACTGACACACACGGAATAATCTGTAATACAAACTGGAATCGTTGGTGGAACAAGCCACAGCAGCAGCACTTGAGGTCAACTTAAAGAAGACAAAAACGCTGGTGATGGGGCAGTAGGACATTGGACAACAGCTACTTGTGAATGGTGTACACCTAGAATATGTAAACGAGTTTGAGTATCTTGGTAGCCTAATCACATGGGACGGTGACTGCAGCACGGAAATCTGCCGGAGTATTGGGAAGGCATATGGTGTGTTGGCTGGATTCAACAAGTTGTGGAATGCTGGTGAACGGAGTCTATGGACGAAACTACAACTGCTGCATGTTTGTGTTTCAGTGTGTTGCTGTATGCGTCCAAAACTTGGACATTGAAGAAAAATGATGAGCGAAGACTGAAAGCATTCGAGATAGTGTTGTAGAAGGTTACTTGACGTGAAGTGATTCCGTTATATGACAAATGAAGAGATCAGGCAGTATGTGCACCTGGAAGATGATGATGTGACTACCATCAAGAGGAGTAAAGTTTGGTTGTTTGGGCACATGTGTAGAATGAAGGACGATCGGTTGTTGAAGATAATCATGCTTGGTATGGTTGATGGAAGCAATAGAAAGGGGCAGCCTAGACGGGCATGGATATCACCACAGAATGGACTGAAATTCTGTCATCTGACCCTTCACCAGATGACGGAGACCGCACAAGATCAAGAATGGTGGAGAGCAGTGGTAAACGTCAGAAAATGAAGCACCAATGGGGTGCGTGTGTCCCCCCCCCCAAAAAAAAAAAAAAAAAACATGGACGATTGATTGTTGATTGCCATCAGTGAACTGTCTGACATCAGCATGTTGGCCTCTGTCATACCTATACAGAACTAAAAAATAATAATAATTGGCACGAACGCACATTGCAACACTACAAATGTAAGAATGGATAATTGCAAGTTTTCGGAGAGCTAGCAAGTTTTGCTGGTGTTGTGGGGCTGCCCCAGGCATGAATGATGGCGTGTATCAGTGTTGGAAATGAGCACCCGCTACCCACCAAATGCAGGTGAATTTGCTCAACCTACCAGCCACAGTGGTGGGTAAATAAAAGTAGCATAAACAAAGAAATAATGCAGTTGTAACAGAACTATTTGTGACATTCAACAACGCAGATTGAATCGCAAGTCATCTTGTTCCACTTGGAGACTTTAATGAGATGTATCCTCATTAAAATGTCTGTGTGAAACAAGAAGACTCTGATTCAGTGTGGCAACTTGAACATAGAACGCCAACTACCGATTGACGGTTAAAGAGAATTACCTGAGGCCAAGCAACCTGGACTAGCATTGCAGCAAATAAACACACAATGTTGCATCGTAGGGGTTTAGATGTCTGAAGTGACAACCTCCCTGGAAACAAAGGCCAAAAACTGTTAGGTTAAAAAACCATTTGTTGAATGAGAAGTGGAGAAAAGCCAACACCCGGGAGTCCTGTGAATGAGTTGTGAGGGTTTGTTTGTTTTTTCTAAAAATCTGCTCAAGTCATCAAACATAACTTACGTCAGTTTACAGTTGTGTGCGCGCACGCATGTGAGAGAGAGATGTCAGTATTTTTCAAGTTTAAATATTTATGAAATAAAATAACCTATTTACCTACATAATCATGCTTCAGTATTGTAGCTCTTACTATATGAGAAACTGGTAGGAGTAGTAGCCCCTCCGCAGTGCAGCGAGGTGCAAAGAGCATGCCACCTACAGCAGTGTGTAAGCTAGGGGGGGTCTGAGAGCATGCTCCCCTGGAAAATTTCGAAATATAACGGTTCATTTCGTTGCTTCTGGTGACATCTAGAGTTGATTTTTACCAGTTCAACATGTTTGTGGGGGGAGAGGCTATATTTTACTTATTTTACTGAATTCCCACCCAAAAAATAGAAAAAAAGAAAGTCAATACCGTACTCACTTGCATCTCACAAGCAGTGTCCTGTTCCAAAGGAGACTGCAGTTTATTTCACATCAACCAAAATGAATGGTGATGCAACATGGCACAAGTTGTTCAAAATACTGGTCATTAAATTTTGGCAATAGTGTGAATGACTAAATACTCTTGCTGTCAGACTCGAGCTGGCCAGCAACCTGGCCGTTGCGGTCTCTCAACTATGGTCTGCCACTGTTGCTGAATTGTTTTCTGTAGTTTGTTTTGTGAAAAACTCCGTAATTGAGATGCAACCAGTTGGTGTTTTGCTCACTTGTACTCTGCTTGAAGGCTCCGCCATTTTTGCATAAGTTACCTATGAATATTAATTACACATCACTCATCCAATCAACGTGGGATACTGCACACACTCAGCCAATCAGTGCGGAATACCCTTCTCTGACATCAGCTGTGAACTTAGGTCAAGTTCAGGGCCATGGGCTTGTATGGACTGCATTGATTACCTGCTCAAAGGCTACAAAACACATGTTCAGGGCTCGACATTTAACTTTTTAATCCACTTGTCCAGTCGGACAAGCAGCAAGATTTTTCACTTGTCCAGACCATGTATTAACTTGTCCTGACCATAGCCTTATTACTACTATGTATTTACTAGTTCAATTAAAGGAAAGTGATTGTCACACCTGCACGCATTGGCATGCACAATGGACTTTCACTGACGCACGCTTTGATGACTAGCACCTGCCCTGGATTAAGCGCAATCAGCCTGCGCGTAGTGGATGCTTCCAACACCTACATGGTGCAAAATATTCCATTGTTTATTGACGTTAGCGAGCCAGTGTTATTGTATTGTCTTCCTGGTTATTGGCTCGTTTGTGTGTTTTGGTCTCCGATCTTGTCCTGTCCAGTTTCGGCTGTTTGTGCCTTGCTCGATCCTTTTGCCTGTTCATCGTTATTGATTCAGCTTGTCGTTTTGGACTATATGCCATCTGGACTATATGGTTAACAAAGTTTATCAAAAAGCAGGTGTAGTTATGATAATCATTGTGCTTTAATGATTTATAATTTTTCAATAAAACTTAAAAATGTACTTGAACAATTAACAGAAACTATCAAGTGTCCCATTGTGGTGCATATGTTGTTATAACCCATGACCTTATCTGCAGTTTTAAGAGTTAGACTTACCCAAATTCAAAGCTTTTGGAGGAAATAAAGCTAAATCTTGATTAATCCAGTAAAATGTGAAGTATAAATTAATTCAAAGAAATAAAACCAAAATAAAACAAGTTGGACATGAGAAGGGTGACAGTCACGTTGTGAATGAAAACACACGAGTTTGGCACTGTCGTAATTATTTTAATTATTTTAAATCATTTATTTGTTTGTACTGTGGCATCAAATATGGTCTGAAAAATGTACCGTGAAGTCCAGGAATTTGAGTATGGACACTGTATGGAATTTTGAAATGGAAAATTTGTAGGAACCCTGAGAACAGTGTACAGTTTTCACCGAGTTCAAGCAGGGACTCTAGCAAGACTATCCATCACCCCTTTCATACTGAGTGGCCAACCCAGATTATACCCACATGAATTTGTGTTTTAAAGGGTTAGCCTGCATTGTCCAACTTTACTTTGCAATCCACCTCTCAGGGTGGGTTGGACAAGGGTCAATTCAACCTGTGGTGAACCTTTGAAGTTGGCACCCCATATGATGAGAACGTAAATAAACATTTTGATTGTGCACGCTAAATAAGCTTGTGTGCGTCACACTTGCTTAAGTTATTAATTTTAACGGGGTGCTGGGTGATTTCATTAAAACATTTTCCTGGTTAATTTCGATACATACTGAACACATTTTTTTTGTCATGCACAAAGAATGTGCAAATGAATCACAATACTTTTTATTCATATTCTCATCATATGGGGTAGCAACTAAAGCCAGTGCAGAGAAAGCCTCACTTAGGACAGGTGCAGTGTGTGTGTGTGTGTGTGTGTATGTATGTGTGTGTGTGTGTATATATGTGTATATATATATATATATATATATATATATATATATATATATATATATATATATATATATATATATATACACATATATACATATGTGTGTGTATATATATATGTGTGTGTGTGTATATATATATATATATATATATACACACACACACACACACATATATATATATATATATATATATATATATATATATATATATATATATATATATATATATAAAATGTGTGTGTGTGTGTGTGTGTGTATATAAAAAATCTCCTTCTCACCCCCGGTGGGGGGTGGTATCCATGTCATCCTCAAGCTCGGGTCCTCTACCAGAGGCCTGGGAGTTTGAGGGTTCTGCGCAGTGTCTTCGATGTTCCTAGTACTGCACTCTTCTGGACTGAGGCTTCAGATGTTGTTCCTGGGATTTGCTGGAGCCACTCTCCCAGTTTGGGGGTTACTGCCCCAAGTGCCCCCACTACCACGGGGACCACGCAACCCTTGACCTTCCACATCCGTTCCAGCTGCTCTTTCAACCCTTGATACTTCTCAAGTTTCTCATGTTCCTTCTTCTTGATGTTGGCGTCAGCTGGGATCGCCACATCTATCACCACCACCCTCTTCTGCTCTTTGTCCACCACCACTATGTCCGGTTGGTTAGCCAGGATCTGTTTGTCAGTCTGGAAGCTGAAGTCCCACAGAACCTTGGCCCTGTTGTTCTCAGCCACCTTCTGTGGTATGGCCCATTGGGACTTGGGTATTTCTATTCCATACTGGTTGCAGATGTTCCTGTATACTATCCCAGCCACTTGGTTGTGCCTCTCCATGTATGCTGATCCAGCTAGCATCTTACACCCTGCTACTATGTGCTGGACTGTTTCAGGGGCTTCTTTGCACAGTCTGCATCTTGGGTCTGATCTACTCTGGTAGATCCTGGCCTCTATGGCTCTTGTGCTTATGGCCTGTTCTTGTGCTGCCATGATTAGTGCCTCTGTGCTGTCTGTCAGTCCTGCATTATCCAGCCACTGGTAGGATTTCATGATATCAGCCACTTCCTCTATCTGACGGTGGTACATGCCATGTAGGGGTTTGTCTCTCCAGGTTGTCTGTTCCTCCTCCTCCTCTGCACTCTCATCAGGGTTCTGCTGCCTGAGACATTCACTTAGCAGTTCATCCTTTGGGGCCATCTTTCTGATGTATTCTCGGATTTTCGATGTTTCATCCTGGACCGTGGTCTTGACGCTCACTAGCCCTCGGCCTCCCTCTTTCCGCTTAGTGTATAGTCTCAGGGTGCTGGACTTGGGGTGGAACCCTCCATGCATGGTGAGGAGCTTTCTAGTCTTGATATCTGTGGCTTCTATCTCCTCCTTTGGCCAGTTTATGATACCAGCGGGGTATCCGATGACTGGTAGTGCGTACATGTTGATGGCTCGGACCTTGTTCTTACCATTCAGCTGACTTTTCAGGACCTGCCTTACTCTCTGGAGGTATTTGGCTGTGGTTGACTTCCTTGTGGCCTCTTCATGGTTTCCATTAGCCTGTGGAATGCCAAGGTACTTGTAGCTGTCTTGGATATCACCTATGTTGCCCTCTGGTAGGTCAATCCCCTCAGTCCGGATGATCTTGCCTCTCTTTGAGACCATCCGGCCACACTTGTCCAATCCGAATGACATCCCTATGTCATCGCTGTAGATCCGGGTGGTGTGGATCAGCGAGTCTATTTCTCGCTCGTTCCTGGCATACAGCTTGATGTCATCCATGTAGAGCAGGTGGCTGATTGTTGCCCCACTACGGAATCGGTACCCGTAGCCGCTCTTCGTGATGATCTGACTGAGGGGGTTCAGGCCTATGCAGAACAGCAGTGGTGATAGCGCATCTCCTTGGTATACGCCGCACTTGATGTTGACTTGGGCAATGGGTTTTGAGTTGGCCTCTAGGGTTGTCTTCCATTGAGTTCTGGATGAAGGTCCTTAGGTTCCTGTTGATCTTATACAGTTCCAGACATTCCAGTATCCATGTGTGTGGCATTGAGTCGTAGGCTTTCTTGTAGTCAATCCAGGCAGTGCACAGGTTGGTCTGTCTCTTCTTACAGTCTCGGGCGACTGTTCTATCGACCAGTAGCTGGTGCTTGGCTCCTCTGGTGTTACTGCCAATTCCTTTCTGTGCCTCGCTCATGTATTGAGCCACATGCTTACTCATTTTTGCCGCAATGATGCCTGACAGGGCCTTCCATGTTGTGCAGAGACAGGTAATTGGCCGGTAGTTGGATGGGATGGGTCCCTTCTGGAGGTCCTTCATGATTAGGACTGTCCTGCCTTGGGTTAGCCATTCTGGGTGGGTCTCATCCCTCAGCAGCTGGTTCATCTGTGCTGCTAGGCGTTCATGGAGTGCAGTTAGCTTCTTCAGCCAGTACGTATGGATCATATCGGGGCCTGGTGCTGTCCAGCTCTTCATCTTTGACACTCTTTCTTGGACGTCTGCCATTGAGATGGTTACTGGTTCTTGTTCTGGGAGGTTGCTGTGGTCAGCTCTTAGGTCCACTAACCATTGGGCATCGGTGTTGTGTGATGCCTTTCTTTCCCATATGTCTTTCCAGTATTTTTCCACCTCAGCTCTTGGTGGGTCTGACCAGTTGTTCCCCTGCCACTGAGAGTACACCTTGGCTGGTTCAGTGGAGAACAGCTTGTTTATTCTCCTGGCCTCTCCCTACTTGGTGTTTGTGTGTGTATGTGTGTGTGTGTGTGTGTGTATATATATATATATATATATATATATATATATATATATATATATATATATATATATATAATGTGTGTGTGTGTATATATATATATATATATATATATATATATATATATATATATATATAATATGTATATATGTGTGTGTGTGTGTGTGTATATATATATATATATATATATATATATATACGCACACACACACACACACACACACACAACCCCGATTCCCAAAAAGTTGGGACAAAGTACAAATTGTAAATAAAAATGGAATGCAATAATTTACAAATCTCAAATCTGATATTGTATTCACAATAGAACGTAGACAACATATCAAATGTCAAAAGTGAGACATTTTGAAATTTCATGCCAAATATTGGCTCATTTGAAATTTCATGACAGCAACACATCTCAAAAAAATTGGGACAGGGGCAATAAGAGGCTGGAAAAATTAAAGGTACAAAAAAGGAACAGCTGGAGGACCAAATTGCAACTCATTAGGTCAATTGGCAATAGGTCATTAACATGACTGGGTATAAAAAGAGCATCTTGGAGTGGCAGTGGCTCTCAGAAGTAAAGATGGGAAGAGGATCACCAATCCCCCTAATTCTGCGCCGACAAATAGTGGAGCAATATCAGAAAGGAGTTCGACAGTGTAAAATTGCAGTGAGTTTGAACAAATCATCTACAGTGCATATCATCATCAAAAGATTCAGAGAATCTGGAAGAATCTCTGTGCGTAAGGGTCAAGGCCGGAAAACCATACTGGGTGCCCATGATCTTCGGGCCCTTAGACGGCACTGCATCACATACAGGCATGCTTCTGTATTGGAAATCACAAAATGGGCTCAGGAATATTTCCAGAGAACATTATCTGTGAACACAATTCACCGTGCCATCCGCCGTTGCTAGCTAAAACTCTATAGTTCAAAGAAGAAGCCGTATCTAAACATGATCCAGAAGCGCAGACGTCTTCTCTGGGCCAAGGCTCATTTAAAATGGACTGTGGCAAAGTGGAAAACTGTTCTGTGGTCAGACGAATCAAAATTTGAAGTTCTTTATGGAAATCAGGGACGCCGTGTCATTCGGACTAAAGAGGAGAAGGACGACCCAAGTTGTTATCAGCGCTCAGTTCAGAAGCCTGCATCTCTGATGGTATGGGGTTGCATTAGTGCGTGTGGCATGGGCAGCTTACACATCTGGAAAGACACCATCAATGCTGAAAGGTATATCCAGGTTCTAGAGCAACATATGCTCCCATCCAGACGACGTCTCTTTCAGGGAAGACCTTGCATTTTCCAACATGACAATGCCAAACCACATACTGCATCAATTACAGCATCATGGCTGCATAGAAGAAGGGTCCGGGTACTGAACTGGCCAGCCTGCAGTCCAGATCTTTCACCCATAGAAAACATTTGGCGCATCATAAAACGGAAGATACGAAAAAAAGACCTAAGACAGTTGAGCAACTAGAATCGTACATTAGACTAGAATGGGTTAACATTCCTATCCCTAAACTTGAGCAACTTGTCTCCTCAGTCCCCAGACGTTTACAGACTGTTGTAAAGAGAAAAGGGGATGTCTCACAGTGGTAAACATGGCCTTGTCCCAACTTTTTTGAGATGTGTTGTCATGAAATTTAAAATCACCTAATTTTTCTCTTTAAATGATACATTTTCTCAGTTTAAACATTGGATATGTCATCTATGTTCTATTCTGAATAAAATATGGAATTTTGAAACTTCCACATCATTGCATTCCGTTTTTATTTACAATTTGTACTTTGTCCCAACTTTTTTGGAATCGGGGTTGTATCTATCAGGGATGAGAGTTTTCCACTTTTTCTGAGTAAAAAACGAGCTTTTTATATTTTGCCAAATCCGTTGAGAATTTTTCTTTTTATTAATTTCGGGGGGTTGGGGTATGTTCCTTCATGCTGTTCAAACTTTATTAACTCCAACGATGTTTATGCATTATTTGTAAGTCGCCATCTTTAATCTTGTTGAATGTGATGTAAAATTCGTGTTATCTACATTGTTATTGGTCAAAACATCGATGTCGAGACCATAATAGCCAATCAAAACAGTTTTTACAAAGACATCCGCATCCGCTTTCTTTTATCAAACTTACACATGTTCGTGAGCTGCATATCAAAAATACTTTCCTCTAATTGCCATTTTTTTCTCAAGATGCTGAATGCTATTGACAAGCGAAATGAAGCGAAGGTACATGAAATTGATGCTGGTATAAAAAAAAAACAAGTTTAGCAAAGCAAAAGGAAAGCAAGAGAGGAGTGTGAGAGAGAGCAGAAGAGAACCAGGTTAGAGCATGTAAAAACACAGGAGGTGCTGGCTAATGAAAGGAAAAGGAAAAAAGAGAGAACTGATGAGCTTTTGGGGCGGCACGGTGGTGTAGTGGTTAGCACTGTCGCCTCACAGCAAGAAGGTCCGGGTTCGAGCCCCGTGGCCGGCGAGGGCCTTTCTGTGCAGAGTTTGCATGTTCTCCCCGTGTCCGCGTGGGTTTCCTCCGGGTGCTCCGGTTTCCCCCACAGTCTAAAGACGTGCAGGTTAGGTTAACTGGTGACTCTAAATTGACTGTAGGTGTGAGTGTGAATGGTTGTCTGTGTCTATGTGTCAGCCCTGTGATGACCTGGCGACTTGTCCAGGGTGTACCCCGCCTTTCGCCCGTAGTCAGCTGGGATAGGCTCCAGCTTGCCTGTGACCCTGTAGAAGGATAAAGCGGCTAGAGATAATGAGATGAGATGATAAGCTTTTGGCTTTGGCCAAGAAGCTGAAGTCTAAATGATCAAATGAAAATTTGTTTCAAAAATAACTGGGAACTGTAAATAACTTAACTGTAAAAAGTGTAGACAGACATTTTCCTTTTGAAGAAAACATACAAGTGATGTGGACAATAAGATAAAGACAGTCCCCCATAAAATATGCATTTGTTTGATTCAATACATTGAATATATGATAATTTGAATTATAGCTGACAGTGTTGATAACTATATAACTTTTAAAGTTTAAATAGACATTGTGAAGAAATCATATACAAGTAATGTGGACATTAGGAAAAGGTCAGTTTCCATAAGATATGAATGTTTTTATTTAATTCAATATATTGAATATATGAAAATTTGAATTATTACTGGAACTGTAAATAACTGAATTTTAATCCACATTTTTTTTTAGAGAAACAAGTGATTTTGACAATGAGTAATAACCAGTCCCCATAAAATGTAGATATTATTTTGAATTAATGCAATACACATATTGATTTTGATACATATTGTTCTATATAATAGTGTTTTTATTTCAATAAGTATTAAAATAGGCATCAGGTGTTTTAATTAACTACAGCTCAAATTGCAGGAAATAGGGTGTGTAAGGTTTCATTTTGGAAAAAAAAATTCCCGGGGGGTATCCCCCCGGACCCCCCTTATTACAGACTTTCTGCTTTTTTCATCAGCACCCACTCTCATCCCTGATATTGCACAAATTGCACATTGGCCAAGAATAGTTCTATTGGACATTTGAGTTTAAAGCCATGATTACTGTTTTTTAGGCGGTTTGTCCTGGTTTTCATTGCTCTGTATCTCTTGCCTGATGGCAAAAGCTGGAAGAGACAATGACCGGGGTGTTGAGAGTCTTTTGGAATGTCCATTGCTTTCCTGCAGCATCTGGAGGTGTAAATCTGTTCCAGGGTGGGGAGGGGGCAGCCTATTGTTTTCTCTGCTGCCCTAACGACCCTGTGAAGCGCCTTCTTCTCTGAGGATGTACAGCTGCAGTACCATACACACAGTCCGTACGTGAGCGCACACTCTATGGAGCAGTGATCGAAGGCCCAGAGCAGATTTTGGTGGGGACAGTTCTTTCTGAGGATTCTCAGAAAGTACAGTCTCTGCTGCGCCTTCTTCAGCAGCTCCTTGGTGTTGGCACTCCAGGTTAGGTCGTTCTCCAGTTCAATGCCGAGAAACCTGAACACCGGGACCCTCTCCACACAGGCCCCACCGATGATTAGTGGCTGGATGTCAGCTTTGTTTTTCCTAAAGTCAATAACCAGCTCCTTTGTTTTGGTGGTATTGAGGAGCAGATTGTTGACTTTGCACCGCTCTGACATCCACTCCACCTCATCCCTGTATGCTAGCTCACCCTCCTCGCCCGAGATGAGTCCCACCACGGTCGTGTCATCTGCGAACTTTACAATCTTATTGCTAAGGTGGGTGGAGACACAGTCGTACGTGTAGAGGGTGTAAAGGAGTGGGCTAAGTACACAACCCTGTGGTGAGCCGGTGTTCAGGCTAAGAGCAGTGGAGGTCTGGGAACCCAGCCTGACCCTCTGGGAGTGGCCTGACAGAAAGTCCAATATCCAGCTGCAGGTGAGTGGTGGAACCCCAAGGTCCGCCAGCTTGGACACCAGTCGTTGTGGAAGGATGGTGTTAAACGCCGAGCTGAAGTCCACAAAGAGCATTCTGGTGTAGCTTCCCTGCTGCTCCAAGTGGGTCAGTGCAGCGTGAAGTGCTGTGCATAGGGCATCCTCCGTGGATCTCTTTGCTTTGTAAGCAAATTGAAGAGGGTCCAGCTCGGCAGGCAAGGATATGACTCCGCACCAGTTTCTCAAAGCACTTCATGATGACAGGTGTAAGTGCCACTGGGCGGTAGTCATTCAGGGTGTTGATGTTAGTTTTTTTTTTTTTGGCAGCGGTACAATGGTTGAGGACTTAAGGCAGGATGGGACAATAGCCTGAGACAGGGACTGGTTAAAAATCCTTGTGAAGACTCCAGCCAGTTGATCCGCACAGTCTTCAGCACCCGTCCCGTCACACCGTCGGGTCCTGCAGCCTTCCTTGGGTTCACCTTCCTCATCACCATCGTGCGTGTGTGTGTGTGTGTGTGTGTGTGTGTGTATATGTGTATATATATGTGTGTGTGTATGTATGTGTGTGTGTGTGTGTGTGTGTGTGTATATATATATATATGAGTGATTCCACGCTTATGGGTACTGAAATGGGGACATGAACTTGTTTTTAAAAATTCACCTAAAACCATTTCTTTTTTTACCATCAGGTCATAAAACATGCAATCTTTAATGAATTATATGTTAAAAGATAACTTTAATTTTCTGAGATGTAATAAAAACACATTTATATGCCAAAGTCAAGCCTATGAGTTCCAAAATGATGTCTGTTACATTACTTCTGTTACGATTGTCCATCTCGCGTCTGTTACAAATTAATTACAATCTAGCTCTATACCATGTTAATCTTATTGAAAGAATGTGCATGTTTATTCTACTACACATGTTTATTAATTATATTTGCTAAAACATCACCTTCCTATGTTTCAAAAAGTAATTCTACATTGTTAAAATTGAGAATATATATGTCCACAACACTTCTGTTACGTTCTGACTTTGGCATATAAATGTTTTTATTACATCTCAGAAAATTAAAGTTATCTTTTAACATATCATTCATTAAAGATTACATGTTTTGTGACCTGATGGTAAAAAAAGAAATGGTTTTAGGTGAATTTTTAAAAATAAGTTCATGTCCCCATTTCAGTACCCATAAGCGTGGAATCACTCATATATATATATATATATATATATATATATATATATATATATATATATATTAGTGCTGTCAAAAATGTCGCGTTATCATTGCGTTAACTTGACTCAATTTTAACGGCGATAATTTTTTTTATCGCGAGATTAACGCTCTGTGACATGATGTAGGTTTTTCATAAGCTTTTGAAACTGCCGGGAACTTGGAACAGAGACTTTGCTTAGAAAAACGATAGCAGCTAGACTGTAATGCCATGCCCCGCACAGCCAGAGTCCTCTGCCCTCCCCCCAAAGAACCAGCGCGGGCAGGGCGCGCTAGCCCCGCGCCTTGGGACGAAGAGCCACGGTGCTCGGCTTTGCAGTGGCTGTGACAGGACGTGTTATGCTCTGCAATAAAAAAAAAAAAAACATTGGTACAAAGCAAGCCCATTCACTTTTTTATGCTGATAAGAGAATTACAATGGTTTTTCATGTGACAAAAATATGCGATTAAATTGCGATTAATCGCGAGTTAACTATGACAGTCGCGACATTAATCGCGATTAAATATTTTAATCGCTTGACAGCACTAATATATATAAAAATACACACACACACACACACACACACATATATAGTGTATGTATATATATTGTGTATGTATATATTTTTATACTGTATACACACACTATATACGCACGCACGCACAATGTGTGTGTGTGTATATATGCGCATGCATGCATATGCCCATTTCCCACCTGAGAGTTAGTTATGCATCTCTCCTGGGTTGTGACCCAGGGCCTATCTGAATAGTCATGATCAGGAATTAACTTGTGTGGACTCACTTGGTCTGAAATAACAAAGGAAGTGTTGAACATTGGTCAAATAACGTAGTGGTTAGCACTGTCGCCTCACAGCAGGAAGGGTCTGGGTTCAAGCCCAGCAGCTGATGGTGGCCTTTCTATATGGAATTTGCATGTTCTCCCCGTGTCTGTGTGGGCTTCCTCCAGGTGCTCCGGTTTCCCCCACAGTTTAAAGATATGCGGTTCAGTTAACATGGGGCGGTCTTGGGCTGAAGTGCCTTGAGCAAGGCGTCTAACCCCCAACTGCTCCCTGGGCACTGTAGCATAGCTGCTCACTGCTCTGGGTATGTATACGCGTGTGTGTGCTCTCATTGCTCACATGTGTATGTGCATGTGGGTGTTCACTGCTTAAGCTGGGTTAAATGCAGAGAGGAATTTCACTGTGCTTAAGTCTATGTGTGATGTTGTTCTTAACAAAAGGCTTGATGAAACAAATTTTTTTTAAGCCTAGACTTAAACACTGAGGCTGTGTCCAAGTCCCAAACAATGATTGGGAGGCTGTTCCATAACTGTGGGGTTTTGTAAGAGAAGGTCCTTGCCCCCCTGCCTTCACTATTTGAGATACCAACACATAACCTGCACCTTTTGATCTATGTAGGCGTGGTGGATCATAAAAGACCAGAAGTTCGCTCAGGTACTGTGGCACATTCAGTGCTTTATTGATCAGTAGTAGTATTTTATAATCAATGTGAAATTTGGTTGGGAGCAAATGCAGTGTGGATAAGATGGGGTCATGTGGTTGTATCTTCTGGTTTTAGTAAAGACTCCCTGCTCCATTCTGGACTAACTTGACCTACTGGAACTTTGAGACAGTAAGACATGACAGTAGTTGAACCTAGAGGTGACACAGGCATAAACTCATTTTTCTGCATCATGTAGTGACACATTGCTTATCTTAGCAATATTTCTGAAATCAAATAAGTCTATCCTTGTAATATCTACATGAGCTTCAAATGAAAAGACTGGAGCCAATAATCACACCAAGGTCTTTTACTGCTACTAATGATGAAACAAAAGCTATCCAAAGTTACTATACAATTCGAAAGCTTACTGCTAGTTGCATGTGGTACAAGTAAGAATTAAGTAAAAGGAAGTTAATAAGCATCCAGTGTATAATGTCCTTTACACATTCCTCAGTTTTATTGAGGTGGTGTTTCTCATCTTGCTTTGCTGCAATAGACTGTGTCATCAGCACAACAGTGAAAGCCACTATGCTTATGCATAAACTTACCCAGAGGTAGCATATATAAATTAAAAAGCAGTGGGCCAAAGACAGAACTTTGTGCAACACCAAACTTGACCTTAGTATGCACTGTATGCATAAACAAACTGATAATCAGTTAAATATGACCTGAACCAGGAAAGTGCCATTCCTCTAACTTGAGGTCTGTTTTTTTTCATCAGGCGTTTGATAACTGCTAGTTTAAAGAATTTAGGTTCATAGCCAGTGTTAAGGGAAGAATAGAGGTTTGATTGCTTCTTGTGGTATCTGTTGAAATTTGTAGATAAGGGTTATAGTACACATTGATTTTGATGAGGAAATTAGTTTAGTCTCTTGAAGGAGAGTAAAACGTTCTAATCACTGATCTGATATAGTTATATTGTGAACTACAGGGTTAGTTATTAAATTGTCTGGCTTTAAATTAATAGTCTGAATTTTTTACCTGATATTTTAAATTTTGCCATGGGAAAAATTCATGACATTGTCATTACTACATATTGATGGTGTGCATGTTTCTGAGGTGATCTTATTCCTAGTTAATTTTGCTCCAGTATTAAATAAGTATCTCGGATTATTTTTGTTGTTCTATTAGGGTGCAGCGATACGCTCATATAGCAGCATTGAGTTTTCCTATAGTTTCAGGAAGCTATCCTTCCGTGCTAATTGGAATACTTCCAATTTAGTTTGACACCATTTCTGCTCTAATCTTCGAGTGGTCTGTGTGACCACCATTATGAGTGGGTCCTATGATGATCTGATTAACCCCTACTAAATCTAGAATGGACATGAACACTGTTCTCAGAGGGTCTTCCAGGTTATCAAAGTGAATATTAAAGTATCCAACATCTAAGGCTTTCACTGAAGAAGCAGTCAGGTTTGAGACCAAATCTGCAAATTCATAAAGGAATTCAGAGTATCTCCCCAGGGGTCTGTAAATAAGTCTTGCAATCGACTGGATAGACTTGTATTTTTGTGGCTACATATGTCAGTGTAAAGAACTTCAAACACAAACACGCAGTCGGTTTAGCCTGTTTATTGACCAGTAAATCAATAGCTTGGCCTTTTTGATTCAGCTCTCTCTTCACTATGATGGACAGGTACAGCGTCTGCATCACTGCAGAAGCTGCACTGCTCTGTCTGTTGATCTCATTGTTCATCCTGTATCGAATGTTCGAGTAATACACAGACTCTCCTCTCCAGCACACCTTCCCAGGGATGCTGAGGAGTGTGATCCCCTAAAATTGGTCCAGGTTTTTGTGTGATGCCTAATTATCATTATAAATATCTGAGAGACCTCCTCCTCTGCTAGTTAGATGAGGCTGATGTATATACGGTAGCTTTACCCAGGAAGACTAGCTTCTTTTAATGCTATGTATACATACTTATTTGGTCTGATCCACATTTCTGTTAAACACAGTACATTAAACTGGGGTGGAATTCCCAAAAGCATCGTAGCACAGAGATCATCGTTAAATGGTAGAGCGAGTATCACAATGAATACACTCCTCTTTTAGTTAAGATGTTCTTAGTGTTAAGAGGCTCTTGGGAAACCCACCCCGATTGGTAATAATTTATTTAACAATATGCACTTTCGATGAAAGAGATCTAATATTTAAGAATTCTAGCTTCAGATCAAAGGTACTAGCTCGACATTCAGTGTGATCTAATTTTATGCAAGTTAATTTACTAAAGCTGAGGTTTTATTTATTTATTTATTTATTTAAAAAAGGCTTGGGGAAAACACAGTCCCAATATGGTGGAGCCTGGGAGATGACTCAAGGCAGCTAGCAGACAGTCGGTTTAGCCTGTTTATTGACCAGTAAATCAATAGCTTGGCCTTTTTGATTCAGCTCTCTCTTCACTATGATGGACAGGTACAGTGTCTGCATCACTGCAGAAGCTGCACTGCTCTGTCTGTTGATCTCATTGTTCATCCTGTATCGAATGTTCGAGTAATACACAGACTCTCCTCTCCAGCACACCTTCCCAGGGATGCTGAGGAGTGTGATCCCCTAAAATTGGAACACACCCTCCAGGGACGCTGAGGAATGTGATCCCCTAAAATTGGAACACATCCTCTGGTCTGCCAGTCCCCAGTCTGTCAGTCCAGAAGCACTGTCCCTGACCTCCATTCATTGTTGAAGAGGCATGTCAAACAAGACATTCCCACAACATCCAGAGCCTTAAGGAACTTGGGGCAGATCTCACTCCTAAGTCATCTGATGATCAGAATCTCTTCAAGGCTGACTGAAAGTTATGCTCAATGGCCTCACTGAAATCCTCCCACATCCAAATTTTTGCTTTTGCAACTGCCAAAGCTGCACTTCGCTTGGCCCATCTATGTCTGTCAGCTGCCTCCGGAGTCCTACAAGCTGACCAAGCTCGATTGGACTTCTCCTTCAGCTTGATGGCTCCCTTTACCACTGGTGTCCACCACTGGGTTCAGTGGTTGCCACTGTGACAATTGCGAGCAACCTTACTGCTGCAGCTCTGTATAGCCGCCTCAGCAACGGAGGTGCAGAACATGGCCCGTTCGGACTCCCATCTCCATAATTTCCCTCGGAATGCAGTAGAAGTTCTGCCAGAGGGTGGGGGTTGAACATCCAGATAGGAGCCTCCATCAAACGTTCCCAGCCCAGCCTCATTTTATATTTGGGTGTATCAGGCCTGTCTAGCATCCTCCCCTGCCATTTGATCCAACTCTCCACCAGGTGGTAATCAGTTGCCCTCTTGTTTGGCAGATTGTGAGATCAAATCCTGATGCCACAATGATCTGTGGCTGGGAATCCAAGTTGGCAAAACTCGTCATGCTCTCTGAGTGGGAGACGCTGTCCGTCAGAATGAAACTAGTCAGTCATTTGCTTTATTCATGTGAGTGTGTTCAGTGGTCCTGTGACGCAGCATTTCAGAAAAGATGAAGTTCCTGGCTTCAGGTATCTTGGAGGATGCATATGCTAGCTTTGACCTTCTCCAGTTAGAAGCTCTTACGTGATGGGGAGAGCTAGCTAGTTGGTGGGACTTTGTAAATGATCACATTGTTAGAAAATGGAGTAAAAATCCAATAAAAGGAAATGCAAAATTGCAACTAGACAGTGGTAACAAGATTTCCTTTTTTTCCCCTCTCGTTTTTCGTATTGGTCAGCACTTAGAATTTCCTTCTGCATAAGAAAATCACTGTACCTCAATAAGTGTTAAGTTCTGTTGTTTGGTTTGCAGGAAGATAAGGAAACTGCGGAGTTTGCACTGGATGGACTGAAGCAAGTTATGGCTGTGAAGAGTCGATCAGTGCTGCCTTACCTTGTGCCCAAGGTTGTATTTCTCTTTCAAAATACCTTGATTAATGATACCTTAGCACCATCTTTCATAAACTCAGATTGATTTCTCTGGTAACAGTCACAAAAAATAATAATGTGGTTTATCATGCCTGCTGAGCATTCTCTCCTTAATTCAGTTTTTGTTTTCTTGTCTCACTCTTTATTTGTAGCTCACTGCTCCCCCAGTGAATACACGCGTGCTAGCCTTCCTGTCTGCTGTGACAGGTGATGCTCTGACACGTCACCTGGGTGTGATTCTACCTGCTTTGCTCTCATCCCTCAAACAAAAACTGGGCACTGAGGAGGGACCTCAGGTACCCTCACTACTAAAGCACGAAAACCATTTGAAACACAAAATCTTCATTGTCATGCCAGCAAATTAGTCATTGTTTTTATTGTAATATTATCAGAAACAGTTTTTAAAAAGTATAAATATTCTTATAGCTTGATGTGGTAGTATTTATTACCACATTAAGTTTAAAAACAAAGACTAACCACCTAAGAGTTTCTTTTCTGAAATGAATGAAATTTTCAGTGGAATTGAAAACTATGACCGAGTATTCTGACTGCTTTTATTCTTAACAATTAGGGCTGGAGTTGCTAAAGCTGAATAAACATGTAGATATCTTTATAAGGTACATATCTTTTGTAATAAGGTATTCACTTCTGTGCAGGAGTTGAGCAACTGCCAGACTGTGATTTTGTCCGTTGAAGATGAGGTGGGCCAGCGGATCATCATCGAGGACCTGCTGGAGGCAACACGCGGTGCAGATGCTGGACTCAGGGAGGCATCCGTTACCATCTTAAATGCCTACTTTTCCCGAACAAGGCTGGACTACAGCACTCACACACGCACTCTGCTTTCCGGCCTTATGCACTTACTCAACGATCCCAACCCTGAGGTGCTCCATCAGAGCTGGGACACCATCAATTCCATCACCAAGGTGCGGGGAAAAAATACAGCTGGGGTTCATTCATCGTGTCTTAAAGAAGTTGCTATGTTCTTGCTGAGAAGTTTACAGAATACAGGAAAATGTAAAATTAGAACCTTTTTGTTGTTTGTAATATTTCAAAGGCTTTCGCGTGAAATTTGTTTCCAGGATGAACATAATTACTGTTAAGCACAAGTGACCACCACACATGAGCAGCTTAAAGATGGTTGGAAAGAATCTAAGATATTTACCTGATGTACATCTATACACACACACTTATTTGTTGTATGCAGAAGTTGGATGCTGGAAGTCAACTGGCTCTGATCGATGACTTGCACAGAGATATCCGTTCAACAGCAGCTGAAGTCAGGGGTGAACATCTGCCTGGTTTCTGTCTGCCCAAAAAGGTACAGACAATATAACTTATGTTTTGAGTCAAGTGTCAGCTTTTGGAGTCTCACTATTTTACTTCCTTCCTCAGGGAGTGACATGTATTCTGCCTGTTCTGAGAGAGGGAGTGTTGACAGGAAGCCCAGAGCAGAAGGAGGAATCGGCACGTGCGTTAGGTGCCGTCATCAAGCTGACCTCTGCTGAGGCTCTACGGCCCTCTGTTGTCCATATTACTGGGCCGCTTATCCGTATACTCGGAGATCGTTTTTTCTGGACTGTGAAGACAGCTCTGCTCGAGACCCTGACCCTATTGCTTCGCAAGGTTTTTGCTTTGCTTTTATGTTATAGGTTCAGTGGACCTGTATTCCACTGAGGAATTTCTAACATGTTAAAAATATATATCTATGTTGTACAGTGTGAGCACTGCATGATCCAATATACATACTAGAAGGAAGTTAGCAGAGTCTGTTAGTCTCTCTTATACTTATGCACTGGAGGCTGCATTGGGAGTGATCAGCTTTTTTTCACGAGTTTTAATCCAACGGCAGACTGTGCTGTCACTTAGAGAGAGAAAAAAATCACAAGGTGATTGAAGTAGTACTAAACTATGCAGTGGTAACAGTCTTTTGTATGTTTGTTTTCTTTGTAAGTTTTAGTGCATAAAGCTGCACAAAAAGAATGAGGTGAATTGTGACAATGTCTGTTGTCCAAATCAATATATTATATAAATGAAATTATATAAATTGAATAGTGGCCTCTAGCATTTAACCATTGTTCGTGGCACCCTGTGAGTGCCTGTACTGCACAGTTTTACCAATTTTGTCATGTCGTTTTCACCATCCCACTGATAGATTGCATTGTGCAGTGTGAGCAATAGTGAGATGACAAGATTTCTGTCATTGTACAGTGTAAGGCCAGCTTCCTTTGATGTGAAAGATGCATAAGGTGTTGCCTTTCCAGTTCCTTTATATTCATCTTTTGCATCTTGCCCTATTGTATGCAGACATGTAGCTTGTCATTTGTGGAAGCTTGACTTGGTAAAACAGGTCATGGAAAAATTGATTGGTTATGAAACCCCTCCATAAAGTGGAGACAAAACCAGGTGGTGAGATTTATAAAAAAAAAAAAATTACTGTGCATTTAAAAGTTTCTTCCTTGTGTTTTTCCATGCTATAATTTCCTGAGATTTTAGCAAACTTTTTTTTTTTACAATAACTGTAGAATTTTGACTTTCATTTGCAAATAAACATAGGGATTTCAAAAATGGATTAGTTTGACAAAATTCAGCTTGTACATCTTATTCAGTAAAAAAAAAATACAAAGCATAATGTACCTACCTGTTGGGATAACAGCATTTTCTTCATATATTGCTCTCTCTAGGTGGGCATAGCACTGAAGCCGTTCCTTCCACAGCTCCAGACCACATTCCTGAAGGCCTTGCAGGACACGAGCAGGCCTGTGAGGCTCAGAGCAGCTGAGGCTTTGGGACAACTTGTTTCCATACACACAAAAGTGGACCCACTATTTATAGAGCAGCTCTCAGCCATTCGCAACGCAGAGGACTCGGGCATCAGGTGCACTGCAGTCTACTCAGAACTCTGCTTAGCAAGGAGTTTCACCATTATAGAGGCAACATTTTAGCAAAATACTCAAATTCCACTATTAAAATAATTTCCACAGTTAAGATGAGGTTTAGCTGAGTAATTTAAATGCTAACAAAGGTGCATGTTTGGATTAGTAATTTTAAGTGTTGGCAGATAGTCCAAGAAATGGAGAAAGTAGAGGGCATGTTAGAAACTATTCCTATCCTTATGTTCTGACATGTGATGCAGGGAGACCATGCTGCAAGCCCTGAGGTTTGTCATTCAAGGTGCTGGAGCTAAAGTTGATCCTGCCATCAAGAAGAATATCACCACCACTTTGCTTGGCATGCTGGGACATGATGAGGTATGACAGCCTGCTGTCGTCTTTAGCCTGGGTATCATCGCTAATTTTACTCCTTTTAGATGACCGATAACAAGAAACACATTCAAGGGAATAAACAGCCTACTTTTTTTTTTTAAACAGGTGAGCCGCATTTGTATGCACAAGAACTTCACGGTGTATAAACAAATTCTCAAGCAGCGCGCGTGCGCACGCACACAACTTATTCTAAGAAGTATAATTTGTAGGGCTGTCAAACAATTTAAAAATTAATCGCGATTAATCTCAGAATTTCATGTAGTTAATTGCGATTAATCGCATTTTTTTAAATCTATGTAAATGAATAAGGCTTTTAAAGTGAAATGTTACAATTAAAATGGTGAACACATTTTATGCTAAAAGTACTTGTTAAAAACTGCTGGGACAAGAGAAAATGGTAAGGGAGTTTATTCACTCACATACTAGGCAGTACTGAACATACAAAACACAAAATTGGATTTTGTGATGGATTAGGGAGCTGTAGTCTCAAATATAAAACGTAGTCACATACTACTGTGTCTCAGTTCAGACGTGTGACAAAAGAAAATAAAAATGAAATAAAACTTCAATTGTGCTGGAGTTGTATTCAGTCACAGCCTACAGGACTTCACAGTACTGTGCAAACAAAAATAAATTGCAGTTGGACTTCAATAAAGACATTTAGTGTCATATCACAGTGCTACAGCATACTGAAATCTCACTTTGCAAAAGTATAAGTGCATACCAAAATCAACTCAATCACCATAGACATATAAACATAGACGCCGCATTGAGCTGGTGGCCCCGTTGCTGGGATACGTCAGAGTGTCCGCCATATTGGATGTGGCAAATCTTCCCCGTAAACCAATGCAAGTAAATGGACTGAACTTCATAAAGCCCCTTTCTACAATAATATTTAACTCGATGCCTTTTATTCACCCATTAACACACACGTATATATTTGGGAAACAAACAGGCATCAAAACAACACATTTTTAATGGTGATGGTTATAAACATACATGTCAACCTTTGGTCAATCAAACCTGTATAACCAACCTCCAAAATCCGTATAAGATGCAAATTAAAATAATTTACCTAAAATTTGAATGATAATTAACAGTGATGTATCCCAGTTACTTTTTTTTCAATATTAATAACAATAAACCTTCAGAATGAATACAAAGCTCCAATGTTTGACAAAAACACAAAGTGTTATCAGCGTAGTTACGAAGGAAATACTTCGTTGTTTGGAGACAGGTTTCACCGAGCGGCTATTATGCGCGAGACTTCATATTAGCCACAAAGTCAGGAAAATCTGTTCGTAATATTACGTTATAATGACCAAATACAATGAAAAGTATTTTTCCAGTCTCACCTGTGAAAGGTAATTCCATGTGATCTCGTTTGGACGGTAAACCTGTTGGTACAGGGATGGCGTATGATTCTACGCAGAAGGCGGCGTCTATGTTTATATGTCTATGCTCAATCACACTCTACTTTTGAAATGAAACTTCCCGTTTAACAGACCTTTCTCCATCACTCACACTTTTATTGAAGCAGCGCGCGACAAGCCTCAACAGGAACTATGGGTGACTCGCAGGGCCAAATTAGAATTTGCGTTAACGGCACTATTTTTTTTAATCGCGATAAATTGAGATCGCGTTAACACGTTATTATCTATAACTTCGACAGCCCTAATAATTTGACAGTGTTTTCTCATAATTATGAGTAACAAGATTAGGACTTTGCCGGTACTGGTAATATGGTGAAAATTCAAAACGTAAAACTCAAACAATTTTTCAGCACCTTAAGCAGAACCCTCTGTGACCATCCTTGGCTGTACACTTCAGTCTAAAGCTGGTAGATTTGTGGTAGCTGCATGAATTATTTTGTTTACATAAAGGTCCATTTGCTGTTGCCTCATTCTGCAAACTGGTACTCAGTGTGGTGATAAATGTTCCTTAAGTTTGACTTGTAGCAAAACTGTACAGGCCAAACACGATATTAGTTTTAGCAGGTTGGAATAAGACTAGGGTGGGAAAAGTACAAATAGATTACACTTAAGTGAAAGTATAGATAATGTCAATCTTACTCAGTTAAAAGTGGAAGTATCCAGCCAAAAAATGTACTTCAGTGAAAGTCAGTAGGGTGCTACTTTTAAATGTACTCAAGTACTAAAAAGTAAAAAATAAGCATTATTAAATGATGGACTTAAGTAGGTCCCAGCAGGTGATGAATTGGCATGATACTCGGTTATTTTAATTGATTAATTTCAAGTAAATTTCTGTTTTTCAGAATAGGGATATTTTGTTGAAAGACATGCATCAAAGCAAAGCCAATGAAAAGAATATATACCTGTAGATGGGGCACAAATTAAAGAGAAAACCTAAATACCTTAATGACTGGAGAAACATAAGTGCTGACGCTTCCGGACAGGTGTAGTGCATGGTGCATTTACAGTGGTACTTGAAAGTTTGTGAACCCTTGAGAATTTTCTATATTTATGAATAAATATGACCTAAAACAATATCAGATTTTCACACAAGTCCTAAAAGGAGATAAAGAGAACCCAGTTAAACAAATGAGACAAAAATATTGTACTTGGTCATTTATTGAGGAAAATGATCCAATATTACATATCTGTGAGTGGCAAAAGTATGTGAACGTCTAAGATTAGCAGTTAATTTGAAGGTGAAATTAGAGTCAGGTGTTTTCAATCAATGGGATGGCAATCAGGTGTGAGTGGGCACCCTGTTTTATTTAAAGAACAGGGATCTATCAAAGTCTGATCTTCACAACACGTTTGTGGAAGTGTATCATGGCACGAACAAAAGAGATTCCTGAGGACCTCAGAAAAAGCGTTGTTGAAGCTCATCAGGCTGGAAAAGGTTACATAATCATCTGTAAAGAGTTTGGACTCCACCAATCCACAGTCAGACAGATTGTGTACAAATGGAGAAAATTCAAGACCATTGTTACCCTCCCCAGGAGTGGTCAACCAACAAAGATCACTCCAAGAGCAAGGCGTGTAATAGTTGGCGAGGTCACAAAGGACCCCAGGGTAACTTCTAAGCAATTGAAGGCCTCTCTCACATTGGCTAATGTTAATGTTCATGAGTCCACCATCAGGAGAACACTGAACAACAATCAGTGCATTTACATGCACATCCAAATCGAGCTACTGTCGGTAATCGAGCTAAGGGTCCCAGCAGGGGTGCCAGAAAAATCCAATCCTACATGCACACAAGGAAATCGAGCTGTGTGAGGTACATTGTGCACCCGAGCCACAGGTGGCGCTACACGCCCCATCGTGTTGGTACACTTCTGGTTGTCGTCATGAAGAAGAGCTATTCAAGAGTATAAACAAAGTTATCAGCAGTGTTGCCAGATACTGCTGACGTTTTCCAGCCGAAAACATGTTCAAATCCGCCAAAATGCATTTAAAACCTCCCAATCTGGCAACACTGGCAGTTCCGTGTTCACAAGTTCTGTGCTCAAGCTGTTAGGCTTGCTCTAACAGACTGTATGGCTACAAACTGTCCTGCGCAGACCACTGTTTTGTAAGACAACTTATTTTGCACAATTGTATATTTTTCTAAAGTCCATTTTTTTGCTTACAAAAACATTTTTTTTTTGCTTACAATTTAACTTATGTCTTAATAAACACACAAAAAGTTCAATTGTTTTGTTTTTATTGACATTCTTCAGATGTTGGACATTATATATATATATATATATATATATATATATATATATATATATATATATATATATAAAATATATACACACACACAAATACAATGACTTGTTTATGTACACAATTCACAGCTATGCAACAGCTGTACAGATGTATCTGGTGATACGGTAAGTGAGCTAAATTTTAACAGTGCAAACAATGCCACAAAAAGAAAAGATTCATGCTGTTGTCATGATTCGTTGTCATGCCGACCAAGGCTGTTGTGTTTCCCGCTTGTGGTCTCGTCACTTCCGGAAGGGGCAGTGCTGAAGTAAGTAGCTCGACTACGTAGCTCGATAGGATATACATGCACTAAGTAGCTCGGCTAAAATCGCATAATCTAGGTCGTGTAGCTTGATTACGAGAAATCAAGGTCGGTTCGATTTCAGCCTAGCTAAGGTGTTTCCATGGCATTTAGAACTTCGATTTCAGTCGAGCAACAGCAGAAATTCGATTTTCTCTATGTGCATGTAAACGCACTGAATGGTGTGCATGGCAGGGTTGCAAGGAGAAAGTCACTGCTCTCCAAAAAGAACATTGTTGTTCGTCTGCAATTTGCTAAAGATCACGTGGACAAGCCAGAAGGCTATTGGAAAAATATTTTGTGGACGGATGAGACCAAAATAGAATTTTTGGGTTTAAATGAAGAGCATTATGTTTGGAGAAAGGAAAACGCTGCATTCCAGCATAAGAACCTAATCCCATCTGTGAAACATGGTGCTGGTAGTATCATGGTTTGGGCCTGTTTTGCTGTATCTGGGCCAGGACGGCTTGCCATCATTGATGTTATAATAAATTCTGAGTTATATCAGTGAATTCTAAAGGAAAATGTCAGGACATCTGTCCATGAACTGAATGTCAAGAGAAGGTAGGTCATGCAGCAAGACAATGACCCTAAGCACACAAGTCGTTTTTCCAAAGAATGGTTAAAGAAGAATAATGTTTTGGAATGGCCAAGTCAAAGTCCTGACCTTAATCCAATAGAAATGTTGTGGAAAGACCTGAAGCGAGCAGTTCATGTGAGGGGAAACTCACCAACAGCACAGAGTTGAAGCTGTTCTGTATGGAGGAATGGGCTAAAATTCCTCCAAGCTGGTGTGCAGGACTGATCAACAGTTACCAGAAATGTTTAGTTGCAGTTATTGCTGCACAAGGGGGTCACACCAGATACTGAAAGCAAAGGTTCACATACTTTTGCCACTCACAGATATGTAATATTGGACCATTTTCCTCAATAAATAAATGACCAACTATAATATTTTTGTCTTATTTGTTTAACTGGGCTCTCTCTATCTACTTTTAGGACTTGTGTGAAAATCTGATGATGTTTTAGGTCATATTTATGCAGAAATATAGAAAATTCTAAAGGGTTCACAAACTTTCAAGCACCACTGTTATCAAAATGTTCAGTAGCATGTTAAAAAAATTTGCAGGCCCAGTGAACCATGGAATTTGAAAGAGGCTCTTTGTTTGGGCAAGAAAACGTCAGTGTAAGACTTGATAGATTGTTCTTGTGGACAGCACAGTCACCAACTATACAGTGAGGGATAGTTATAGTAGTGTTGCAATGAATAAACCTCTCATCACAACACCACATGCACGTTTGACAGTTCAGTGGGAAACCCACATGGAACGGTCTAGAAAGATGTGGAGAAAGGGTTCGTGTTTAGATGAGTTATTCACCATATTCTTGACCCAGTCCTTGTGTGGTGCACACAGAGAGAACAGTACAGGCCTGAATGCTCGACCACTACAATGCGTAGGTCCAGTGACTCTGTTGTGCCTTGGGGGACGTTTTGTGAACATGGTTTGTGGTCACTCGTCCACTTAAAAGGAAATGTCAATGCAAAATTAATTCTGACTGATCATTATTTATCCTCTTCCAGGATGGCAGTGTTCCCATCCATAAGGGTTTCCTGAAAGGTTTAATGAACATGAAAACAATGCAAATAATACTGTATGGTCTTCACAATTCCCAGATTTCAACCCAAACACACATGGCAATTTTGATCTGTCATGTTAGACAGCTCTCTCTACCACAATCATCAAAACTGAGGCAGCATCTTTTAGAAGAATGGTGCTCAAGGTGCACTGAACCTGTTCTGGTGGACCAACCATGCACCATGGTTTTGTCTGTAGCTCTCTGCAGGTCAAAAGTTGGTGCCTCTCAATTGTAGCTGTTTCTTAATTGACAGATGTCAATCTTTAGGTTTACTACTAATTTCTGGCATGAACGATCATGAAACCTTTTGTGTAACCTGAGTGCATTCCACGAGAAATTGTAATGTAAACAGACCAAATTGAGACATTTCGCCAGCATTCTTAATGTCAAGGCTAACACTTAATAGTCAGCTAACTATCCAAATTCCTATCAACCTAGCACAATGATAAGGCTCCAACATGTGCTCTCCCCACAGAAATGCTATAGAACCAAAAATATATTTCACTTGGGTCAGCTTTAGCTAACTAATCATTTGTTACTTATATTCAAACTATTCTTTTTCACAAGGCTAACACTAATTTGCCCATTATAACCTCTTTTAAAGCTGATTACAATGACGTGTCACATCAAAAAGCTAATTTTAATACAAACCCAAACCATTTGTGTGGCAGTGGGGGCGTGGTCAAGCGTCATTTGTGGGCGGCAGGAGTCAGGTAGAACCAGCAAGTAACATGTCATGAGTTTCCCCTGTTGGATTACTGGCATTTTATTAGTGTGTTCTTTCAGGAGAAGCCAGTAACCGGAGAGAGAAAGAGCTATCTAACGCTGTGTGCATAGAGCAGAGTGAAGTCCCCGAAAAGTGAAATTAAAGAAAAATAAAACGCACTTCGAGTTGTCAAGCCTGTCTTCCATCTCCTCATGTCCCAAGAGCCTTAGAGTGCTACAGTTTGATAACTATACTGTCTCATAAATGAACAAAATAAACACTTGCCTCGCAAATACGAAGCCCCAATATATTGAAGCGCATTTATTGTGCAGACATATCTTACTTGCAAGATGGTGTGCTGTGTTTCATGATCAAGTCATATGGGTTTTTGTCATTCCTCTGTATAGCTTGTATACACTGGAATGAAATGTCGTTTCTCCAGAGCCTTGGTGCAACACAACAGTACACAAGACTAAATAAAATGCAAGTACACCATATTGTGAGATGAATGAAGGACAATAAGTACGTGTTTGTAGACCCAAAGTGGCCGCTGCATGCTAAGGCTCATGATGACTGCTAACGATGGTACTAAAGAAACTCTTCTGATTCTGGTACTAAATGCTTTGAAAGCACTTTTGTTCCCTTGGTATGCAGGGACAAATATTCAAGTATGTGAGGAGAGGAAATTGTGTTTAATATTAATTGGTTTTTGGGGGGTTGGTTTATTTATTTATTTATTTATTTATTTTTGCAGTGGCAGATCACTCAGGATGTGGTTGCGCTTCATTTTAGTTTTGATGTTGAATGTTTGTGTATGTAGGATGCCACACGAATGGCCTCTGCTGGGTGTGTTGGTGTGTTATGTGCCTTCCTGTCTGAAGAAGAACTGAGGACTGTTTTACAACAGCATGTTCTTGGTAAGCTCAAACACAGAAAATGTTTCTGTATAATGCAACCTGAATAGTTGAAGAGAAATGTCTTGTTTCCACGAGTAATTATGTTGTGTTTGCACCTGTCTACTTGTGAAATGTGTGTGTTAATGGTGTGGTTGCAGGGATATGTTCAGAAATAAGGATTATAAAACTGTTCCCATATCACAGACGCATTCAGACCTTTTCTCCATGAGCCCCATTTCCCAGTATTTATTAATTTTTTTTGACAACTCTCCACTACTCCCTGAAAAACCCAACTCTCTTGCTTTTTTTTTTTTTTTTTTATGCCTCTGCCACCTTAAGGTGCAGGAGGCATTATGTTTTCGGGTTGTCCGTGCGTGCGTCCGTCCCGAAACCTTGTGAACACGATATCTCAAAGGCTAATGAAAGGAATTTCACCAAACTTTCACCATTTGTGCGCTTTGGGACAAAGATGAACTGATTAGATTTTGAGGTTAAAAGGTCACAGGTCAAGCTCAGCTCAAGATTACTGTGAGGTCAAATGTCCATCCCCAAACCTTGTGAATGCCATATCTCAAAGACTAATGAAAGGAATTTCACCAAACTTTCACCATTTGTGTACTTTGGGACAAAGATGGAAATGATTAGATTTTGAGATCAAAAGGTCTAAGGTCAAGGTCACTGTGAGGTCAGATGTCTGTCCGAAAACCTTGTGAACACAATATCTCCAAGGCAAATGAAAGGAATTTCACCAAACTTTCACCATTTGTGCATTTGAGGACAAACATTAACTGATTAGGCGGCACGGTGGTGTAGTGGTTAGCGCTGTCGCCTCACAGCAAGAAGGTCCGGGTTCGAGCCCCGTGGCCAGCAAGGGCCTTTCTGTTTGGAGTTTGCATGTTCTCCCCGTGTCCGTGTGGGTTTCCTCTGGGTGCTCCGGTTTCCCCCACAGTCCAAAGACATGCAGGTTAGGTTAACTGGTGACTCTAAATTGACCGTAGGTGTGAATGTGAGTGTGAATGGTTGTCTGTGTCTATGTGTCAGCCCTGTGATGACCTGGCGACTTGTCCAGGGTGTACCCCGCCTTTCGCCCGTAGTCAGCTGGGATAGGCTCCAGCTTGCCTGCAACCCTGTAGAACAGGATAAAGCGGCTACAGATAATGAGACATTAACTGATTAGATTTTGAGGTTAAAAGGTCACAGGTCAAGATTACTGTGAGGTCAAATGCCCATCCCCAAATCACAACTTAAGGCGTGTAGTCTACCAGGCGGAGGTATCCCCATCGACGCCGTTGGCGTCGAGTTCTATCTAGTTTGGCATATTATTCCATTCTGTTTTAATATTGGAAGCTCCTATGCAAAATTTATAAATGTTGGCAGTACTGAAATTTTACACTCTCCAAATTCCTTCGAACCACACAGTTTGTAACCAGGTGTGCTCAGGAAAGCATTCTATTAAGTTATATTGCATTACATCTCATGGCCTTGATTTACCTTTGCTGACCCTGAATCTGCAGAATCGAACATAAAGAATGGGTTTGCAGAAAGTAAGGTTATTCAGTGAGGGTGTCGAATTAATTTTTCAGTGAATGCACAATTAAGCTAAAATTGAGCATCACTTTACTGCTCTCTGCATTTTGGATATTTGCACTGATTGATGTGAAATCTCTCACAGCGGATGTGTCAGGAGTGGACTGGATGGTGCGCCATGGCCGCAGCATGGCTCTTGCTATAGCTGTGAAGTTTGCACCCGAACAGCTGTGTACTCCAGAATACAGCGCCACCATACTTGATGTCATATTATCCAGCACGACTGCAGACAGAGTAATGTTCTCCTGCTAAAAATTCCCTTCTGCATGGTGTATTTGGCTAAAATATAGAAATGATTATGCAAATATATGTTGCTGAAAAGAATATCTATCTTGACTATAATACAAGAAATTTAATGAACAACTAGTGATTTTATTTGTTTATTGGAAACTGATGCCAAATTTTATTCATTTGATGATTTTTCAGGAATGCATTATTTAGCTATTTGAAATTTCCTTGCCTGAAATGCATCAGAATATCATTTGCACACACCACTTGCTTTCTTTAAAATAACAGTGGAGTATATTTCATTCAGAAACTAACAGATGCATTTTTCTAGCCTTGTTATACAGTATGTTACAAAGGTTAATTGTTCTGTTTTACTGAGTCAGTTTGTTATTCATTGCTACTGCTTTGAGTAAATTCATTTATTTTTTACTCGAATGCTGCAATTTTGCTTGAGAAATTGAATTGACAAAGTAGTATTAGTTTCTTGTAAGTAATGAAATTCTATAAGCATGGAAATAATGAAGTCTGACTTCTAGACTCTTGTTTTTGACAGTGTAACATTCATTAACATGTGGCACGTTTTTATGACGGCTCTTTCTTCCTGTTTTGTGCCCCTTTTCCTTCCCGTGTGGTGGTGGTACTATAGATTCCCATAGCTTGCAGTGGGATCAGAGCAATGGGTTACCTCATGAGACACCAGCTCAGATCAGCTGGAAAAGATGCCATCTCACCTCGTATTATCACTCAGTTTGTCAAGGTTAGTGCTTAAGTCAGTATTGGTAATAAAACAGTGATCTGAAAATTATCAGCAATACAGTTATATTGGTTATGGATCTTCCTCAAGAACTTGGTTAATATTATGGTATAATACACATTTTGTTGATTTAATGTGATGTGATGCTGACTAGTGTAACTAGTGTGAAGTGTTGATCATCAAAGTGCTTCTTTCAAAGAAAAAAAATCTAAATCATGAAGTTTTGCGTCGTTGATCAGCACAGGAAGGTTTTCAGAACAGGAGTTTAAGCTTCCAGGTTTCTTGGTAAAATAATGAGCAGCGTTTTATGAAGGCAAGAGAAAAGAGAGGCTGGTGAGGGAATGACTATCACAGCTACAAAGTCAGTGAGAATAGGAACTAATTTGTTTCTCAGATGTTCCAGAACATTAAATCTAACTAAGCTATAAACTGGTAAAATGCCCAATATGTTGTACATAAACAGATTAAACACTGTGATGTTTGGAAAATCACAGTGGTTTAAGTGGAATGACACACCAGTCCATGCTGTTATATGAAAATTCTATTTTGTCATATGAAAAAACACTCGTTTTGGGCAGCCTCAAGGCTGATTTAAGGCACATTTCTGTGTGTGTGACAGCATCATGTGCAGATGGTCACACATGGTGAAAGTATTCATACTTGCATGTAACATGAGTGTGTCCTGTAGGGAGGCACTGGAGCATAAACCAAAATGAAATTTACTTCCTGACACAATGAATAAAAGCTGAAAAACAATATGAGTTCCATATTTCACTGTAGGAATAATACAAACCCCCATTTCCAGAAAAGTTGGGATATTTTCCAAAATGCAATAAAAATAATGTGTGATTTGTTGAGAGAAGAAGCCAAGCCAAGAAGCCTTTGTCACATGCACGCTCAAGCACAGTGAAAATCGTCCTCTGCAATTAACGCATCTGAAGCGGTGAACACACGCATGCATACATATAAGTGAGCAATGAGCACACACTCATACCTCGAGCAGTGGGCAGCTATACTACAGCACCCAGGGAGCAGTTGTGATTTAGGTGCCTTGCTCAAGGGCACTTCACCCCAACCTCAGGCCATAGCTGCCCCATGTTAACCTGACTGCATGTCTTTGAACTATGGGGGAAACCAGAGCACCCAGAGGAAGCCCACACAGACACGGGGAGAACATGCAAACTCCACACAGAAAGGCCCCCATCGGCCGCTGGGCTCGAACCCAGAACCTTCTTGCCATGAGGAGACAGTGCTAACCACAACACCACCGTGCCACCCTAATTCACGTGAACCTTTATTTAACTGGCAAAAGTCAAAAGAAAAGATTAAGTTTTACTGACCAACTTAATTGTAGTTTGTACAGTTGTGTTCAAAATAATAGCAGTCCAACATGACTAACCCGATCAATCACTGTTTTTGGTAGAAATTATGTTACTACATGGCAAATAATTTACCAGTAGGTGTAGGAGAGTCATAGAAAACCAACAGACCCAACATTCATGATATGCATGCTCCTGAGTCTGTGTAATTGAATAATTAAGTGAAAGGGGCGTGTTCAAAATAATAGCAGTGTGGACTTCAATTAGTGACGTCATTCATTCTGTGAAAAAACAGGTGGCAATCAGGTGGCACTAATTTAAGGATGAAGCCAGCACATGTTGTACATCCATTTCTCTCTGAAAACCTGAAAAAAAAAAAGGGTCGTTCCAGACATTGTTCAGAAGAACAGCGTGCTCTGATTAAAACATTAACGTATAAAGAAGTGCAGAAAATGATAGGCTGCTCGGCTAAAATGATCTCCAACGCTTTAAAATGGACAGCAAAACCAGAGAGACTTGGAAGAAAACTGAAGACTACCATTCGAAGAATAGCCAGAATGGCAAAGACTCAGCCAATGATCAGCTCCAGGGTGATCAAAGGCGGTCTGAAGTTACCTGTGAGTACTGTAACAATTAGAAGACGCCTGTGTGAAGCTAATCTATCGGCAAGAAGCCCCCGCAAAGTCCCACTGTTAAAAAAAAAAAAAAAAGTGGTGAAGAGGATACAGTTTGCCAAAGAACACATCAACTGGCCTAAAGAGAAATGGAGAAACATTTTGTGGACTGATGAAAGTACGATTGTTCTTTCTGGGTCCAAGGGCCGCAGACAGTTTCAGACGACCCCCAAACACTGAATTCAAGCCACAGTACACTCTGAAGACAGTGAAGCATGGTGGTGCAAGCATCATGATATGGGGATGTTTCTCTTACTATGGTGTCGGGCCTATTTATCGCGTACCAGGGATCATGGATCAGTTTGCATATATCTAAATATTTGAAGAGGTCATGTCGCCTTATGCTGAAGAGGAAATGCCCTTGAAATGGGTGTTTCAACAAGACAACGACCCCAAACACACCAGTAAGCGAGCAGCATCTTGGTTCCAGACCAACAAAATTAAAGTTATGGAGTGGCCAGCCCAATCCCCGAACGTTAATCCGATAGAAAACTCGTGGGGTGACGTCAAAAATGCTGTTTCTGAGGCAAAACCAAGAAATGCAGAGGAATTGTGGAATGTTGTCAAATCATCCTGGGCTGGAATACCTGTTCACAGGTGCCAGAAGTTGGTTGTCTCCATGCAACACAGATGTGAAGCAATTCTCAGAAACTGTGGTTATACAACTAAATATTAGTTTAGTGATTCACAGGAATGCTAAATCCTAAAGATTTTTTTCAGTTTATACAGTAAATATTTGAGTTTGTAATGAAAAATGCAGACACTGCTATTTTTTTTTTGAACAGCCCAATATTCATTTTTCTTCATTTTCTGTAAAGTAATTAAAATATTGATACATTTTTCTTCATGTTTTGATGTAGAATATAATGTGCAGTGTTCCCAATGCAGGGAAATAAAAACTATTATAAGGATTTTGAGCTTTACTCACGTTTTTAAACACACTGCTATTATTTTGAACACGACTGTAAATATAAACGAAGTTGAAATTTGATGCCTGCAACACACAAAAAAAGTTGGGACAGAGCCATCATTATTACCATTGTGACATCACCTTATCACCTTTCCTTTTAGTAACATTTTTAATCATATGGGATCTAAGGATACTAATTGTTGCAGTTTTGCAATTGGAATCTTTGTCCATTCTTGCTTGATACAAAACTTCAGCTGCTCAGCAGTCCATGGTTGCCGTTGTCTGATTCTCCTCTTCATGATGCGCCACACATTCTCAAAAGGAGACTGATCTGAACTGGCCAGCAGGCCAGTCAAGCGCACACTCCGTGTCTACGAAGCACAGGTGTAGCCCTGCAGAATGAGGCCTGGCTTTGCCCTGCTGAAATAAGCATGAACGTCCCGGGAAGAGACGTCGCCTTGATGGCAATATATGTGTCTCTAAAATCCCAATATATGCCTCCACGTCAGTAGTACCTTCACTCACATGCAACTCACCCATGTAGTGGGCACTGATGCACCCCATGCCATCACAGATGCTGGCTTTCCCACCTTTGTCTGATGATAAACTGGATGGTCATGTTCACCTTTGGTACAGAGAACTTGACATCCAGTTTTCATGAATCATGATACCCTCACCTGTTACCAATTAACCTGCTTATTATGGAATCTTCCAAAATGTTAGTTGAATATCCTATAAACATTTGTCTTATTTTGCCTCTGTCCCAACTTTGAATGTGTTGCAAGCATCAAATTCTGACTTCGTTTATATTTGCAAAATACAATTAAGTTGGTCAGTACAGCTATTGAAAATCTTTTCTTTGTACTTTTGTCAGGTAAATCAAGTGAATTAACACTTCATGTGAATTAACAAATGACAGATTTTTGTTTTATTGCATTTAGGAAAATATCCCAACTTTTCTGGAAATGGGGTTTGTAAATAGATAACATGCACATAATTTTGTAATGTACTAGGAAAAAGAAAGCCTTGCCTTAATTATAAACCAAGTGAATCTCACTGAAAGCATTTCTGAAGTGTTTTATCTGTGTTTAGTATGAATAGCTCTTGTATCGAAGCACTTGAATTTAACTCATGTTTAAATCCACAATTCTGTCAATCATGGAATGATTTTTATTGAGTTGCTCTGGTTTAAATCACCCTTACATCGTATACACTGTTTGTTTATTAGAAGAAAGAGGAAGTGTGCAAGGAGGAGTGTGCAACGTGCAGGATTAAACTGACCATTATAATTCCCATTATGGAGCCTTGCAATTTATATCATATATTTGAAGACCATATCATTATACTTCTGCCAGCACATCACGTGTGCAGATGTTCGCACAGAGTGAAGTCTTTATGCTGTGTTCATGGTGCTTTAAGTGGTAATTTGCGGGTTGTAATAACGTGATTTCCCAACTCGCATACCTGTCAACCCTTTGTAGAGTCTAGCCTTATAAGCCCTCACAAAAACCCTTACTGAAGACAAAGAAATCCTTACAAACTAAAAATGAGAACTATATGTTGTTTTTTAGGCATAATATATTGGAAAATAAACAAGCAAAAACTTCAAAAGCACTTTTTCCACATCATAATTTGCCATATGAAGTTCATGATCATGTCTATCACATAATTCATTTCATGAAGTTCAAGATGAAGTCCATCAAATCAATGCTTCTGCTTGTACTCAGAGTCTGTGAACCAGTTTTATGATTTAACATGAAAAATTACATCCTTAATTATCTGTTTTGTATACGGTTTTCTTAGCAGGAAATTATCATATATTAATCTCGACATCTTGACATTAGCTTGCAACATACCTTAGCATATCATTGAGTTGGATGAAGATGGCTTCTGTAGTTTTGATGTTGCAGACAGGCATGTCCAGAATCCTAGATGTGGAACTTCTCTTGGTTGAAAATCCTGACTAGAATCACAAGTCTCTTCTCACATCATCTGATCACTGGACTCCTAATCAATCACTGAAAATGGTTTTGCTTTGCAATGGTCAGTCACTCTGTTGCATCCTGTGACAGGCATCTCTTGATTATTTGTGTGGTTTTGGTGCATTTGTAAGTCATTTTATTTGCAATTTCACTGTCTGGGCAAATTTCTTGAATCAAGTCACAGAGATCATCTTAGACGGTAAACAGTAGATTGTGTTGGGCAATAAAATTACTCACCACTTTGCCACACAGAACGTTTGACGGATTGATTTCATGTGTTCCTTGACATTGTAAAGCCTAGGTCACAACCGGATGTGTGATTTTTTTTTTTTTTTTTTGGCCGTGCAATTTTTGGCGTTTCCCAAATCGCTGCGTTTTTTTTGTTTGTGGAGAAAGACGTACGTTGGCCGTAAGTTTGTCTTGCAACCTGAAAAAACCGTAAGCGCCCGTAGAGTTTGTTTGACATGACGAACCTCTGCAGCCAGTCTACGGCTCGAAAATCAGCACATCACACGCGCGCCCTCCATGCGTTTCTTGCGTTTTTTGCACATAGGAGCACATACAGCCAGTTGTGACCTAGGCTTAAACGATTACACACAGTGCAGTGAGTATACTGTTCATCTTTTGCGGGAACAAAGTTCAGCTTACAATGGTGCAAAATGTTATTCGGTTTCACGTGGGCGCTTGACTTTTGAGTATGATATCGAAGTCTGAGCTTTCAAGCGCCAAGCAAACCTGGTCACGGGGCGATAATAGCAGAGATGTTGCAAACAAGAAAGCCTGAAAGCTGCACATGGGATGCACTTGGAATTACCAACATGACAATGAGCCAAAGCACAAGACCAAGTCAACCCTTCGGTGGCTTCAGCAGAAAAAAGTGAAGGTTCTGGAGTGGCCATCACAGTCTTCTGACCTCAGTATCACTGAGCCATTTTGGGGAGATCTCAAATGTACAGTTCACGCAAGACAACCCAAGAATTTATGGGACCTGGAGGCTTTTTGTCAAGATGAATGGGCAGCACTACCATCTGAGAAAATGTGTCATGGAAGCCTGAACCTCAAAAGTAGCCAAAAATACACTTAAACTAAAGAAGTCACCTTGAAGCACTTTTATTGCACTGAGTGGTATCAATGCAATGAGCATTGAATAATTCAAGCAGTGAGTGATATCCAGGATACACACCGAAGTCTCAACTTCCACCAGTAATTTTTAAACTCTGTCCCACTACAAGGGACCTTAAAACCACCCCAAAACAAACTGGCAGCTCCTATTAAAATCATCGTAAAAGAGCTTTTCTTTGTTTGAACACAGACTTCAGATTGGCTGCCCAATGCAGGTTTCTCTTTGGCTAAAGCACACCTTGAGCTGAATTTGAAATAAAACAGACCTGTTCGTATTCCCCACCATCTGACGTCTTAAGGTTTTAACTATACAATGGGGATTCCGTGTTTAACATACTAAGTGCTTTTACAATGATAACAGTCAGTGGTGGAGAAACACGGTCCACGCAAGATCCTCTAAATATTTGAACTCAATTGTTCCTAGGCTCAGCTTAAAGTGCTAGTCTTATGAAAATGACCTCACTCCTTGAAATTATACCTTATAAAAACTAGATGTTAACTAGTTTACTGTCTAAAGTGTGTTTTAATTCAAGACCGGGAACTTCTATTTAGCTGGTAAAGTTTGGCTCTTTGAGTCTGCCATTACACAAATACGTTCCTGGTAAGTTACTGTTAAAGGAAAAGAAAACTCATTTTTAAAGTACAGTTATGAATATAGATTATGCTATAAACTACTGATTCATGCAAATGATTGAAAATAAGGAGCTATCACATCTAAGATATCCATCTCTGAAAGTCAGTTTCTATGCAGAATGGACGATTTCATGAATGCCGCCATTGAAAATATTTTAACCAATCAGAAAAATCCCCCGATCATTTCTGGCAATGCTCTGATGTCATTTGGGTGCAAAACATGGAAGCTCCACTTAGCGAGTAAGACTTGAAGCTGCCCCTGACTGGAGATTATTTCATTAAAAGTTTATATCAAGAAAAAATTTAAATTCCATTTCTCTAGCAAAAAAGTGGAGGGGAAAGATGATACTGATAAACAGCAAGGGAAGAGTGAACAGCTGATGTACTCCTACGTGACTGAATGGGGGGAAGCAACTTTTCATATTTATATCCCGGTACAAGTAGTGCTGCTGTGACCGCCTCATTCTGCGGACTGTAACCTTGCTAGACTACCGACAAACAGATCTGCATACAATCTGACTTACCTAAATCTGTCAAAGAGGTAAATGTGCAACTTTTTCCACGTTCCTGGCAGCATACTGTAAGCACTCGTTAGCATGCTTAGCATGCTCTCGACTCATTCATGAAAAACTTCATCAAGACGTCACCAGGCTAGCCTACCGTAATTACCGTGGTAGACAGTCCAACCCCCACGGCAACGCAGAAAGAGGGTAAACAAACACAGCTTTACTATACAGGATTCATGTGAACATTACTGGAGACAACAATGGCAGAAGTGAAAACTAGCGTGCATCAATTTCCAAAGTGCAAAAATGTAAGAAGGTAATGGATAAATGCCATTTGCCGCACAGGGACAGACCCCTCTCTCTCTCACACACACACACACACACACACACACACACACACACACACACAGTGGTGTTTGAAAGTTTGTGAACCCTTTAGAATTTTTTATATTTCTGCATAAATATGACCTAAAACAACAGACTTTCACACAAGTCCTAAAAGTAGATAAAGAGAACCCAGTTAAACAAATTAGACAAAAATATTATACTTGGTCATTTATTTATTGAGGAAAATGATCCAATATTACATATCTGGGAGTGGCAAAAGTATGTGAACCTTTGCTTTCAGTATCTGGTGTGACCTCCTTGTGCAGCAATAACTGCAACTAAACGTTTCTGATAACTGTTGATCAGTCCTGCACACCGGCTTGGAGGAATTTTAGCCCATTCCTCCGTACAGAACAGCTTCAACTCTGGGATGTTGGTGGGTTTCCTCACATGAACTGCTCGCTCCAGGTCCTTCCACAACATTTTGATTGGATTAAGGTCAGGACTTTGACTTGGCCATTCCAAAACATTAACTTTATTCTTCTTTAACCATTCTTTGATAGAATGACCTGTGTGCTTCAGATCGTTGTCTTGCTCCTTCTCCTGAGATTCAGTTCATGGACAGATGTCCCGACATTTTCCTTTAGAATTTGCTGGTATAATTCAGAATTCATTGTTCCATCAATGATGGCAAGCCATCCTGGCCCAGATGCAGCAAAACAGGCCCAAACCATGATACTACCACCACTATGTTTCACAGATGGGATAAGGTTCTTATGCTGGAATGCAGTGTTTTCCTTTCTCCAAACATAACACTCCTCATTTAAACTAAAAAGTTCTATTTTGGTCTCATCCATCCAAAAAACATTTTCCAATAGCCTTCTGGCTTGTCCACATGATCTTTAGCAAACTGTAGACGAGCAGCAATGTTCTTTTTGGAGAACAGTGGCTTTCTCCTTGCAACCCTGTAACTTGGGGTCCTTTGTGACCTCGCCGACTATTACACGAGTGATCTTTGTTGATCGACCATTCCTGGGGAGGGTAACAATGGTCTTGAATTTCCTCCATTTGTACACAGTCTGTCTGACTGTGAATTGATGGTCCTAACTCTTTAGAGATGGTTTTGTAACCGTTTCCAGCCTGTTGAGCATCAACATCGCTTTTTCTGAGGTCCTCAGAAATCTCCTTTGTTTGTGCCATGATACATTTCCACAAACGTGTTGTGAAAATCAGACTTTGATAGATCCCTGTTCTTTCAATAAAACAGGGTGCCCACTCACACCTGATTGTCATCCCATTGATTGAAAACACCTGACTCTAATTTCACCTTCAAATTAACTGCTAATCCTAGATGTTCACATACTTTTGCCACTCCCAGATATGTAATATTGGATCATTTTCCTCAATAAATAAATGACCAAGTATAATATTTTTGTCTCATTTGTTTAACTGGGCTCTGCTTTCCAGTTTTTCTAGGGGAAACCCTGTATTTTATTTTATTTTTTTATATAATACACACTCTCTCACTTTTATATATATTAGGGCTGTAACGATACACCCAACTCACGATTCGATTCGTATCACGATTTTTGACCCACGATTCGATACACCCACGATTTTTTTTTAAATATGTTTTTTTAAAGTAGTAAATTTGACTTATTAACATTTACTTACTTGCATTAACTTAATTTAATAACAAATAATTCAGACTACTGCAGAGAATGAGTAGTATGTATGCAAAAATGAACAAATGTATATCCAAAGATTGTTTTATTTCTCAAAATAATACTGTTGAAAGACATTCAACAAACTTTCATTCTATATAACAAAATGCTACTCCATTGAATAAATGAAATATCTCCCTTTCATTCTGGGGAAGCAGAATTGCACTAGTGCTGCAAAAGTAAACAAATAACCAAATAAATAACATTTCTCTTTTCTGTCACAAATGTGACCCCATTGAGTTAAAGTAAATGAAATATCTCCCTTCTATTCTGAGGTAGCATACTTGCACTAGTGCTAAACCAATAGTTAAGATATCAAAATAACATCTGTATAACAAAATGCTACCCCAATGAGTAAATTAAAAGTAAATTAAACATTTCAGAGTTAGCAGACTTGCACTATTGTTCTAAAGCTGATTGGCTGATTTAAGAGATTTTGAAATTCTTTTTCAAAAACACCATCATGTCCACATTGTCTGGTGTGAGGCTTGCTCTTTGTGCTCTGACAATGTCTCCAGCACTGGAGAACACTCTCTCACTGGGAACAGATGTGGCAGGTATTCCAAGAAAATGCTTAGCTAGCTTGGCTAAGTGGGGAAACTGGTTTTCATTGTCTCGCCACCATACGAGTGGATTTGACTCCACTGAGAGGCTTTGCACTGATCTGTAATGTTGTACCTCCTCTTCCACCTCTAGACGGAAAGGCTTTGATGATGTTCCAAGATATGTTGGGAACATGTCTCCGAACAGTTCAGCTATTGGTGCTCTTTTCGCTGGAGGTGGACTGGCGCTGGTACTGCCACTGGCACTGCTGGTAGAGGCCTCCTCTGGTCCCTCATCTCTCTCCTCCTTGACAGTCTGGGCCTAAAACAAAAACATTTGAAGCATCATGTGTTAGATCAAATAAAGTAAATTTGAAATAATCCAATAATGTAAGAAAAGTTTACAGTACAGCCAGTTGAATGAAAGCATCATGTGATAATTTGCATTTTAATGAAATTATTTATATCAATTCTAAAAGTGAAATACCTGAGCAGTCTGTGAAAAGTGTTCCAGAATCCTCTCTGTCAGGCTATTGAATGCTGAGGTTGTGGTGGTCTCATCCAGGAAAGGTAGAGATTTGAACCTAGGGTCAAGTGCAGTGCTCACATGGAGAAAGTCTGTTAAGGCCTCATCTGTGTCTGGGTATCGGTCCTCAAAATCAGCTGTAATAGCAGTCTTCATTTCTTTAATTGTTGTTGAGTCTGAGCCAGTGTGCTTCATTGACATCAGAATTCTGTGTTTCAATGGCAGAATCATTGATATAGTGGGTGTCTGATCTGTGCTTATTAGGGGGGTGATTGTCTTCAGTGGTTTGAGCACCTGAACCACATCCTCTGCCAGCTTCACGTCTGCTTCAGTCAGAGTGACAATGTCCTTGAGATTTTTCTTCACGGTTCCATCTGTGAGAGCTGCAAAAACAGCAGCCTGCTGCTCGAGGTACCACTTGAGTATGTTGTGGCTCGAATTCCGCCTTGTGGTAACATCCTGCACCAGCTTGTGCGATGGCAACTGCAGCATTTTTTGTTTGTCACTTAACACAGCAGTGGCTGAAGTGCTTTTGTGAAAAAACGTTACAGTTTTCCTGACTCTGCAAAGGAGTCTGGAGACCTGGTTCATGGCCATTCCTTTCTGTGCAGCTAGATTTACTGTGTGGGCAAAGCATCTGATATGCGGAGAAAATCCGGCTGCCTCAACAGCATTTGCGATATTCCTCACGTTGTCAGTGGTCACTGGCACCGGGAGGTCTGAGCTGATCTTCCATTCTGACATCGCCTGCGTCAGGATTTCTGTCAGATGGCCACTTGTATGGCTCTCGTACACCAGCCGTGTTGGAAGGACTGAGTTTGCGATTTGCCACTGGCCAGTGATGTAGTGAGCAGTTATTGTTAAGTAGCTGTGTGTAGCACGAGATGTCCACCCATCCGTTGTGATAGCGATAGAATCCGTGCACCTCAGTTCTTCCTCAATCCTCGTTTTAGTCTCTTGGAAAAGTTTCGGAAGCAGTTTCTGGGAAAAATGAGCTCGGCTTGGTATTTCGTAACGGGGCTCCAGTTCCTTCATTAAATTTCAGAACCCCTCGTCGTCGACCACAGAAAAGGGCCGCATATCCTTAGCCATAAATATTCCAATTGCCCTGGTTATTCTTTGAGCATGCTCCGAGTTAACTGGCAACTTCAAGTGGAATAGATTTGGCAAAGTGTGCTGCCATTGCTGGGGTTTCTTAGGTCCACTTATATTAATTTCAGGATGGTGCCGTTGAATGTGCATCTGCATGTTCATAGTGTTCCCCGTCACCTGCGGCAGCGTTTTAAAACACGTACAGCAAATTGTGCGTCTTGTCAACCACACGGTCACCATCCTTGTTCTCCACCAGATAGCCGAAATACTGCCACACTGCAGACCTAAACGGCCTTTGAGGGTTGGCAATTATAGGCCTGTCTGAACTAGCCATTGTGCAATGTGCACAGGTCTCACTCACGCTGTTGTTCGTAGAGCCAAACTTTTTGTCACATGACTGAAAGCTCGTCGCGTGACTCGCGGAAGATTGTCGCAGGTCAGCGAAAAAACGACTTACTAATAGATATAAAAAATAAAAGTATTTAAGTAAGTTTAAAATGTAATTTAAATAAAAAGTAAAGTATTCATAAATTGAAGTTTGGAAGCACTAACACCTCTGTTTTTGGGCTGAGAAGTTTAAAACGGTGTACCGCGATTCTGCCTTCTTGTATCTCGACATGGATTGTGGCTCTGCGTATCGCGATTTCGATACGCATATTGTTACAGCCCTAATAAATAAATATATATATATATATATATATATATATATATATATATATATATATATATATATACACACACACACACACACACACCCCAAATGTGTGGAGATCATAGTTTCACTTCTGCCATAGCCTTTTGAGAATTTAGCCAAGTTATCTACTTTGGGAAGCAGGGATGGCATTACTCCCAACTAGGGAGAAAATAGGTTTAAAAAGTAATTAAAACCAGATATTTTCCGATTGTTGTGCAAGGTTTATGAAGATGTTATAAACACAAAGCTATAAATATGAGCTCTCTGCTGTACTTTGTCCTTTAGAGTTTGCAGAATCAGTCGAGTGATATCCGTCTGGTGACGGAACGAGTGCTGTGGTGGGTATGGAAGGAAGCGGACATCCCAGTGCTGGAGCCCAGTCTTATTAAGCCAATCATTAAAGCCCTGCTGGACAACACCAAAGACAAGAACACCAGTGTCCGTGCTCAGAGTGAACACACCATTGTCAACCTGCTCCAACTCCGCCAAGGAGATGTGGTCATGCAGGTACATTCCATAAACACAGACTGTCGTGGGGTTTTAATCCACTCAATTTAATGCACATTTTGAATTTGAACCTTAGTTGCAAATTTCAGAAATGCTTAAATTGATATGTTCAAATAATATCACATCAGTATTTCCATCTCATCAAAGCTCTAAAACGTTCTGAATTTCTAAATAGTCTCACAAAAAAAACACAACTTTAACATGAAAAAGTAAGTTTTGCTGTGGCTGCTAAACATAGCTAATTGACACCCCTTTCACCTGGTGAAATTCGAGTTTAAAATTTTAACTAGCTAGCTACTGCCATTTGCTAAATAGTATGTATTCCTGATAGTGTACTATTATTTCATACCATTTAGTACATGAGTATGCTCTTGAAACTGTAGCTCATGACCATGATTTCTAAGAGTAATTTCATTTATAGTTTTCATTAACACAATATTGTTTATTCTTGGCATCAAGAAAAAATTTATCCTTGTCCATATCTGTGCATGTTTATTTCAGAATATCCGTGCCATCTTGGACTCTGCCAGTAATGAGCTGTTGTCGGAGTGTTACCGTCGATCCCTGAAGAAGATCTCAGGTCTACCTGACTCCAATGAAGAAATTGATGATACCATCCTCACGTGATCTGCCCAAATCGGCTCTCCAAGATGGTCCATCAGTCCATTCTGATTTGGTCAAGGATATGATGGCTTCACATAGCTGTCAATTATGAAATAAGAAAATGCCCCAGAAAATGTTTTTCTGACTTTTCCAAGTACATTTGACCTATTGCAATTACAAAGCAAACCATTTCTCATTTATGCCAGTTCTAGTCAAATGTTAAATGTACTTCAGATGCCCAGTTTTGATTTTTATTGAATAAGCACCGGTATTGATTTTACCCTGTATTTTCAGTATTGTAATGTTATTCAATGAGTGTATATGTTGAGAGTGGGGCAACTTGAAGGATGAGACACTGATTTTTTTTTTTTTAATTACCACTGTATCCTTTGATACTGGTTATATAAATAAAAGAAGAGAAAACCTTAATGAAGTAATACATTTTTGACTCCGTCACCAAAAATAAAGCATTCTTGTGCCAGGCTCTTTAGTGGCACAACAGAAAAAGCATCTGTCCTAGCATTGGGAGATTGCAAGTTCCAATCCTCACGATGCCTAGTCAACCCATTTTTTATTTTAAAAGAAAAATAATGTCCCTGGCTGCTGATATCTTACTCTATCCGAGGTTACAATATCGCAATCTGAGTACAAATTAAGCGAGAGGAGCTAAAATTGTGATGTCACACACCACATGACTTTCTGAGGCTGAGATCTAGTGGATATATATTGCTTCCAAGTTGTAAACAACCCTGAAGTTGCCCGAGTGTTTGGCTGTAAAAATAAGCCCAATCACTGAAGCTGTGAAAAACACACACGAAGTAAAAAGTGAGTCTCACACACCCAGTCTTTGGGAGCATTTTACTGCCTTTCAACACATCACTCAATTTTTTTCCCCTTGTATTTAGTGACATGCTTTTTTTTTTGCTTTTTTTTTTAACTGGGAAAATCAATCTTTTTAGATGGCAAGAATCGCATTATGACAATGACCATTGTTTAATCTCTCGGTCAGTACTGCGAATGCGTTATCTAGCGGAGTTTGATTTGGTCAGTTCATTGATTTGTATATTTTGCCAGTAAAAATCACATGGTGAAAGAAAATTTTTGATTAGATTTTTATAATTCAAAGCCTGTCATATACAGTGGTGCTTGAAAGTTTGTGAACCCTTGAGAATTTTATCTCAGCCATTTCAACTACAGGTGCAAGCCAGGTCAAGGCAGGTGCGGTCCTCATGCAGATGTATGAAAATGCCATAGATATACCTGTGCTATTTCTCACGTAAATTCAACAAACATCAGTTTACAGTGGTGCTTGAAAGTTTGTGAACCCTTTAGAATTCTCTATATTTCTGCGTCAATATGACCTAAAACAACAACTGATTTTCACGCAAGTCCTAAAAGTAGATAAAGAGAACCCAGTTAAACAAATGAGACAAAAATATTATACTTGGTCATTTATTTATTGAGGAAAATGATCCAATATTACACATCTGTGAGTGGCAAAAGTATGTGAACCTTTGCTTTCAGTATCTGGTGTGACCCCCTTGTGCAGCAATAACTGCAACTAAACGTTTCCAGTAACTGTTGATCAGTCCTGCACACTGGCTTGGAGGAATTTTAGCCCATTCCTCCATACAGAACAGCTTCAACTCTGAGATGTTGGTGGGTTTCCTCACATGAACTGCTCGCTTCAGGTCCTTCCACAATATTTCTATTGGATTAAGGTCAGGACTTTGACTTGGCCATTCCAAAACTAACTTTATTCTTCTTTAACTATTCTTTGGTAGAATGACTTGTGTGCTTAGGGTCGTTGTCTTTCTGCATGACCCACCTTCTCTTGAGATTCAGTTCATGGACAGATGTCCTGATGTTTTCCTTTAGAATTCGCTGGTATAATTCAGAATTCATTGTTCCATCAATGATACCAAGCCGTCCTGGCCCAGATGCAGCAAAACAGGCCCAAACCATGATGCTTCCACCACCATGTTTCACAGATGGAATAAGATTCTTGTTTTTTCCACAATCTGTTAACATTTTCAAGAAAAACAAATGGGCAATACTTCAATACAGCAGTAATAGAACAAAGTTGTGAATAATGAGACAGAAATAAAAACCATGACAAGACAGATGATACAAGCCAAAAACAAAACCCCAAATTAGAAGTGAGAACGTGAAATTAAGTAACATTTGGATCATGACAGTAAAATAAAATGCACAAAAAAAATTAAAAAAAATTTTAAATAATCATTGGTCATTCTGCAGCCTGTCATATCACAATCAAATGTTACAGAGATGCCTGATAAATCACTCAGAGATATCTGGAAAGTCCAGCTCTCATACATGGTTGAAAAAGGGGTCCCACATCTCATAAAATTTTCTCAGGGATCCCTTCATTGTGTACCTGATTCATTCCAGTTTGACAAAATTAAGGATCTTCCTTATCCATAAAGTATATGAAGGAGGAGATGGAGATTTCCACTTAATCAGTATCAAGCGTCTGGCTAGAAGGGTGACAAAGGCTATAAAGGCTGACTGTAAGGAAGAAACTGGAACTGTGGGTAATGTAACACCAAACAATGCAGTCATGGCATTAGGTACAATCAGTTTTCTGGTAACATTGGACAGTGAACTAAAGATTTCTCTCCAGTAGGATTGCAAAGCAGGACAAGACCAGAACATATGTACATGACTTGCTGGTGCTTGGTGACACCTGTTGCAAGTTTGGTTCACATCTTTATAGATTTTAGAGCCTCTAACCTTTGTGAGGTGAGTGTGGTGTATAATTTTGCACTGGATCAGTCCATGTTTTGTGCAGATAGATGACTTGTGCACTTTATCAAGGGCTTCCTCCCAAAGTTTTTCAGAGATCTCTCCCAGATCCACCTCCCAAAGTGCTTTTAATAGAGTTCAAGGAAACTAGATGAAGCGAGTGAATCTGAGCATAAATGTGTGGCATAATGCCTTTCAGGGCAGGGTACTGGCTTGAGAAATGTGTCCAAGGGGGAATCAATAGGTAGATTAGGAAACTGAGGGAATCAATTATTAACAAAGCTCGAATCTGGAAGTACCTGAAGAAGTGTTGTTTGGTACACTGTTGGGTGAATTTTTCAACTAACTGATGGAAAGATGTGAAAGTGTTATCAATATATATAGTTAGGTCCATAAATATTTGGACAGAGACAACATTTTTCTAATTTTGGTTCTGTACATTACCACAATGAATTTTGAACAAAACAATTCAGATGTAGTTGAAGTTCAGACTTTCAGCTTTAATTCAGTGGGTTGAATAAAATGATTGCATAAAAATGTGAGGAACTAAAGCATTTTTAAACATAATCCCTTCATTTCAGGGGCTCAAAAGTAATTGGACAAATTAAATAATTGTAAATAAAATGTTCATTTCTAATACTTGGTTGAAAACCCTTTGTTGGCAATGACTGCCTTAAGTCTTGAACTCATGGACATCACCAGACGCTGTTTCTCCTCCTTTTTAATGCTCTGCTAGGCCTTTACTGCAGCGGTTTTCAGTTGTTGTTTGTTTGTGGGCCTTTCTGTCTGAAGTTTAGTCTTTAACAAGTGAAATGCATGCTCAATTGGGTTGAGATCAGGTGACTGACTTGGCCATTCAAGAATATTCCACTTCTTTGCTTTAATAAACTCCTGGGTTGCTTTGGCTTTATGTTTTGGGTCATTGTCCATCTGTATTATGAAACGCCGACCAATCAGTTTGGCTGGATTTGAGCACACAGTATGTCTCTGAATACCTCAGAATTCATCCGGCTGCTTCTGTCCTGTGTCATATCAATAAACACTAGTGACCCAGTGCCACTAGCAGCCATGCATGCCCAAGCCATCACACTGCCTCCACCGTGTTTTACAGATGATGTGGTATGCTTTGGATCATGAGCTGTACCACGCCTTCACCATATTTTTTTCTTGCCATCATTCTGGTAGAGGTTGATCTTGGTTTCCTCTGTCCAAAGAATGTTCTTCCAGAACTGTGCTGGCTTTTTTAGATGCTTTTTTAGCCAAGTCCAATCTAGCCTTTTTATTCTTGAGGCTTATGAGTGGCTTGCACTGTGCAGTGAACCCTCTGTATTTACTTTCATGCAGTCTTCTCTTTATGGTAGATTTGGATATTGATACGCCTACCTCCTGGAGAGTGTTGTTCACTTGGTTGGCTGTTGTGAAGGGGTTTCTCTTCACCATGGAAATTATTCTGCGATCATCCACCACTGTTGTCTTCTGTGGGCGTCCAGGTCTTTTTGCATTGATGAGTTCACCAGTGTTTTCTTTCTTTCTCAGGATGTACCAAACTGTAGATTTTGCCACTCCTAATATTGTAGCAATTTCTCAGATGGGTTTTTTTCTGTTTTCGCAGCTTAAGGATGGCTTGTTTCACTTGCATGGAGAGCTCCTTTGACCGCATGTTTTCTTCACAGCAAAATCTTCCAAATGCAAGCACCACACCTCAAATCAACTCCAGGTCTTTTATCTGCTTAATTGAGAATGACATAATGAAGGAATTGCCCACACCTGCCCATGAAATAGCCTTTGAGTCAATTGTCCAATTACTTTTGGTCCCTTTAAAAATGGGGTGGCACATGTTAAGGAACTGAAACTCCTAAACCCTTCATCCAATTTTAATATGGATACCCTCAAATGAAAGCTGAAAGTCTGGACTTTGTCATTGTCCATTATATAACTATAACTTGAATATGTTTCAGTAAACAGGTAAAAAAAAAAATGATTGTGTCAGTGTCCAAATATATGTGGACCTAACTGTAGGTTTTTGAATGTTTTAATGCCCTGATTGGACCAAAAAGTGACTGCACTATCGACTAAAGATGGAGGAAAAGCATGATTTGCAGTTATTGGAGCTGATGTAGAATACTAGTGCATCTCAAAAAATTAGAATATTGTGAAAAAGTTCAATATTTTCCATCAGTTATTTAAGAAAGTGAAAATGTTATATATTATAGACTCATTACACATAAACTAAAATGTTTCAAGCATTTTTCTAATCAGTATGGCATACAGTACAAAAACATAAAAAAAAAACCCATCTCAAAATATTAGAATATTTCATTTCGAGTTTGAGTAAAACAGTATGAACACAGTGTATCTCTCGGTCTAGTTCAGTACACACAACCACAATCATGGGGAAGACTGCTGACCTGACTGTTGTCCAGAAGATGATCACTGATGCCCTCCACAAAGAGGGTAAGCCACAAAAGGTCATTGCTGAAAAGGGTGGCTGGAAAAGGTGCACAAGCAACAGGGATGGCCGCAGTCTTGAGAGGATTGTCAAGAAAAGTTGATTCAAGAACTTGGGAGAGCTTCACAAGGAGTGGACTGAGGCTGGTGTTAGTGTATCAAGACCCATCACAAACAGACATCTTCAAGAAAGGGGATACAACTTTCGCATTCCTAATATCAAGCTACTCCTGAGCCAGAGACAATGTCAGAAGTGTTTTATCTGGGCTAAGGAGAGAAAGAAACGGACTGTTGCTCAGTGGTCCAAAGTCCTCTTTTCAGATGAAAGTACATTTTGCATTTAATTTGGAAATCACGGTTCTAGAGTCTGGAGGAAGAGTGGAGAGGCACAGAATCCAAGGTGTTTGAAGCCCAGTGTGAAGTTTCCACAGTCTGTGATGATTTGGGGTGCCATGTCATCTGCTGGTGTTGGTCCACTGTATTTTATCAAGTCCAAAGTCAACACAGCCATCTACCAGGAGATTTTAGAGCACTTCATGCTTCCATCTGCTGACGAGCTTTTTGGAGATGCTGATTTCCTTTTCCAGCAGGACTTTGCACCTACCCACAGTGCCAAAACTACTACCAAATGGTTTGCTGACCATGATATTACTGTGTTTGATTGGCCAGCCAACTTGCCTGACCTGAACCCCATAGAGAATCTATGGGGTATTGTCAAGAGGAAGATGAGAAACACCCGACCCAAAAATACAGATATGCTGAAGGCCACTATCAAAGCAACCTGGGCTTCAATAACACCTCAGCAGTGCCACAGACTGATCACCTCCATGCCACACCGCATTGATACAGTAATTCATGGTAAAGGAGCCCCAACCAAGTATTGAGTGTATAAATGAATATACTTTTCAGAAGTTGGACATTTCTGTATTGTAAATCCTTTTTTTGATTGATCTTAGAGAATATTCTAATAATTTGAGATACTGGATTTCTGATTTTCATGAGCTATAAGCCATAATCATCAAAATTAAAACAAAAAAGGCTTTAAATATTTCACTTTGCATGTAATGAATATAGAATATATGAAAGTTTACCTTTTTGAATTAAATTATGAAAAAAAGGAACTTTTTCATGGTATTCTAATTTTTTGAGCTGCACTAGTATGTTTGGATACCAAAATAGCGTCTGAACTGATTCCAAATTCTCAAAGTCGTTTTGACAATAATATTTTTTGTGTACCCAGAAGTGGAGCTCTTAATGGGTGCGTGAGCTAATCCCAGAAGTGATATTGGCATACAGGAAGCAGCCTCCATTTTAAGCCAGACAAGTGGGGAGCAGAATGAGTCAAACTGTAGCCAGGATTATATTACCCTAAAATTGGCTGCCCAATAGTAAAACCTCAAATTTGGTAGAGCCATTCCTCCCAGTGCCTTAGACCTCTGTAAAAATTGTATATGTATCCTTGGAGGTTTGTTATTCCAAATAAACTCTAGAATAATGGAATCAATTTTACGAAAAAAGGTTTGGGGGAGAAAAATGGATACACACTAAAATAAATATACAAGTTTAGGTACGATATTCATCTTTACAGAGTTAATACATGCAGCTAAAGACAGATTCAGCACACACCAATGGTCAAAGTCCTCTTGTCCACAGGTCGGGGGGGAGGGTGAGGGGGGGCAAAATTAACCTTATAAAGGTCTTTTAAATTTATCAGTTACGTGAACCCCTTAGCGCTGTCGCCTCACAGCAAGAAGGTCCTGGGTTCGAGCCCCGTGGCCGGCGAGGGCCTTTCTGTGTGGAGTTTGCATGTTCTCCCCGTGTCTGCGTGGGTTTCCTCCTGGTGCTCCGGTTTCCCCCACAGTCCAAAGACATGCAGGTTAGGTTAACTGGTGACTCTAAATTGACCATAGGTGTGAATGTGAGTGTGAATGGTTGTCTGTGTCTATGTGTCAGCCCTGTGATGACCTGGCGACTTGTCCAGGGTGTACCCCGCCTTTCGCCCGTAGTCAGCTGGGATAGGCTCCAGCTTGCCTGCGACCCTGCAGAAGGATAAAGCGGCTAGAGATAATGAGACCTGAACCCCCAAGTAAGTGAAGCTGTGTTTTGTAATTTTGAAAGGTAGGCTATGTAACAGGTACTTGTGAAGCCTTGTTTAAAGGAAATAATTCACTTTTATTTAAATTCAGTTTGTAACCAGAAATGACAACAAAAGAGTTGAAAATAGTGAGAGCAGCAGCGACAGATACTGAGAAATTAGATATATAGAGGAGGAGATCATCAGCATAAAGAGAAACTCTTTGTTCTACTCCATTCCTGAAAATACCTGTAATGCAGGGGTCGCAACCAAGTGTGATGGAGAGGGGCTCAGTGGCTAATGCAAATAAGAAGGGACTTAGTGGACAACCCTGCCGGGTAGAGCGATGAAGGGGAAAGTACAGTTAGGGCCATATATATTTGGACACTGACACAAATGTTATTTTACCTGTTTATTGAAACATATTCAAGTTATAGTTATACAGTGGACATGGACATAAAATCCAGACTTTCAGCTTTCATTTGAGGGTATCCACATTAAAATTGGATGAAGAGTTTAGGAGTTTCAGCTCCTAAACCCTTCATGTGCCACCCTGTTTTTAAAGGGACCAAAAGTAATTGGACAATTGACTCAAAGGCTATTTCATGGGCAGGTGTGGGCAATTCCTTTGTTATGTCATTCTCAATTAAGCAGATAAAAGGCCTGGAGTTGATTTGAGGTGTGGTGCTTGCATTTGGAAGATTTTGCTGTGAAGAAAACATGCGGTCAAAGGAGCTCTCCATGCAGGTGAAACAAGCCATCCTTAAGCTGCGAAAACAGAAAAAAACCCATCCGAGAAATTGCTACAATATTAGGAATGGCATAATCTACAGTTTGGTACATCCTGAGGAAGAAAGAAAGCACTGGTGAACTCATCAATGCAAAAAGACCTGGACGCCCACAGAAGACAACAGTGGTGGATGATCGCAGAATAATTTCCATGGTGAAGAGAAGCTCCTTCACAACAGCAAACCAAGTGAACAACACTCTCCAGGAGGTAGGCTTATCAATATCCAAATCTACCATAAAGAGAAGACTGTCTCTCATCTCATTATCTCTAGCCGTTTTATCCTGTTCTACAGGGTCGCAGGCAAGCTGGAGCCTATCCCAGCTGACTACGGGCGAAAGGCAGGGTACACCCTGGACAAGTCGCCAGGTCATCACATGGCTGACACATAGACACAGACAACCATTCACATCTACGGTCAATTTAGAGTCACCAGTTAATCTAACCTGCATGTCTTTGGACTGTGGGGGAAACCGGAGCACCCGGAGGAAACCCACGTGGACACGGGGAGAACATGCAAACTCCGCACAGACAGGCCCTCACCGGCCACGGGGCTCGAACCTGGATCTTCTTGCTGTGAGGCGACAGTGCTAAACACTACACCACCGTGCCGCCGGAGAAGACTGTATGAAAGTAAATACAGAGGGTTCACTGCACAGTGCAAGCCACTCATAAGCCTCAAGAATAAAAAGGCTAGATTGGACTTGGCTAAAAAAGCATCTAAAAAAGCCAGCACAGTTCTGGAAGAACATTCTTTGGACAGATGAAACCAAGATCAACCTCTACCAGAATGATGGCAAGAAAAAAATATGGTGAAGGCGTGGTACAGCTCATGATCCAAAGCATACCACATCATCTGTAAAACACGGTGGAGGCAGTGTGATGGCTTGGGCATGCATGGCTGCTAGTGGCACTGGGTCACTAGTGTTTATTGATGTGACATAGGACAGAAGCAGCCGGATGAATTCTGAGGTATTCAGAGACATACTGTGTGCTCAAATCCAGCCAAATGCAGCCAAACTGATTGGTCGGTGTTTCATAATACAGATGGACAATGACCCAAAACATAAAGCCAAAGCAACCCAGGAGTTTATTAAAGCAAAGAAGTGGAATATTCTTGAATGGCCAAGTCAGTCACCTGATCTCAACCCAATTGAGCATGCATTTCACTTGTTAAAGACTAAACTTCAGACAGAAAGGCCCACAAACAAACAACAACTGAAAACCGCTGCAGTAAAGGCCTGGCAGAGCATTAAAAAGGAGGAAACACAGCGTCTGGTGATGTCCATGAGTTCAAGACTTCAGGCAGTCATTGCCAACAAAGGGCTTTCAACCAAGTATTAGAAATGACCATTTTATTTACAATTATTTAATTTGTCCAATTACTTTTGAGCCCCTGAAATGAAGGGATTGTGTTTAAAAATGCTTTAGTTCCTCACATTTTTATGCAATCATTTTGTTCAACCCACTGAATTAAAGCTGAAAGTCTGAACTTCAACTGTATCTGAATTGTTTTGTTCAAAATTCATTGTGGTAATGTACAGAACCAAAATTAGAAAAATGTTGTCTCTGTCCAAATATTTATGGGCCTAACTGTATATTGAATGGGTGTTGAAATAAAGTTCTTACCAAAGCCAAATTTTTCCAAGGTGTAAAAGAGATACCTCCACTCCACGTGATCAAAGGCCTTTTCCGCATCTAAGGATATCACAGCTTGAGGCACATAGGACATGAGGGAATGGTAGATTGTATTAAAAAGTCATCTTAAGTTAGAGTGCCTATTTTTAATAAATCCCGTTTGGTCAGGAGAGATAATGGTTGGGAGCACTGTTTCCAAATGAAGGGCAAGCATTTTAGACAGCAGTTTGAAATCCACATTTAACAGACTAATTGGGCAGTAAGAGGAGCAAGCAAGTGGATCCTTATTCTTTTTTGAAATTAGAGAAATAGAAGCTTGATTAAGTGTTTGGGGTAGGCTAAGAGATTCAAAAGATTCATTAAACATATCTATTTAAATGGAGGCTAATATATGTTGGAATTTCTTATAAAACTCAACTGGATAGCCATCCGACCCTGGACATTTGCCACCTTGCATAGATAAGATATCAACAGAAAATTCAGCAATAGTTATTAGTTTCTCCAGCTCTTCAACCCTATCAAGAAAGACCAGAGGAATTTCAAGCGAAGCGAAAAAATTGTTAAAATCCTGTGTATTTGAAAATGTTTCAGATGTGTATAGAGATGCATCATAATTTTTTAACTCATCATTAATTTTTATAGCGTCTATCGTAACACCTGAGGATGTCCGAATTTGGTGAGAAGAAATGTTCTGTTGTAATTGGTGGGCCAATAATCTCCCAGCCTCATCTCCCAGCCTCATCACCCTGCTCATAATAGTTAATTCGGGACTTTAGAAGTAGTTCAACAACCTGGTCCATAGTCAAAGTGTTGAATTCTGACTGTAGAGACAGGCGTTCTTTGTACACATCTAGAGCTGATGAAATAGCATATAAACTATCCAACTGCACAATATGCTTGATAAGTTTAGTTAGTTTTTTCCTTTTCTGTTTTCTCTCATTACTTACATACGAAATAACCTGTCCTCTAATATAAGCTTTCAGTGTTTCCCACAATACAAACAAGGAAATATCAGGGGTCTTATTATACTTAGAAACATATCGATTTGAGTAGAAATCTATTCCACAAAGTTTTCATCTGAAAGTAAACGTGTATTAAAACACCATGGTTAGATTAGATTAGATTAGATTAGATTAGATTAGATTAGATTAGATTAGATAAAACTTTATTGATCCCTTTGGGAGGGTTCCCTCAGGGAAATTAAGATTCCAGCAGCATCATTACAGATAAACAGAGAAGAGAAATAGAGGAAAACTTCTAGATAAATTAAAATAAATTAAGTATTTACATATACAAATATAAAAAGAATAAGATATGGGGAAGAGAGGGAGGGGGGAAGGAGGGAAAGAAGATAAGAAGGGGGGCCGGCAGGAGAGATATTGCACTTTATATTGCACATTGTCCCGTATTGCTTATTGTTAGGCTAGGCTACTGCTCCTTCCCGTCCTCTGTCCTCCTGTTACCCCTCCTCCCCCCCCAGAGAGGAGTTGTACAGTCTGATGGCATGAGGAACAAAGGAGTTTTTGAGTCTGTTCGTCCTGCACTTGGGAAGGAGCATTCTGTCACTGAACAGGCTCCTCTGGTTGCTGATGACGGTGTGCAGAGGGTGACTGGCATCGTCCATGATGTTCAACAGTTTGTCCATAGACCTCTTCTCTGCCACCATCACCAGAGAGTCGAGCTTCATGCCGACCACAGAGCCGGCCCACCTGATCAGTTTGTCCAGCCTGGATGTGTCCTTCTTGGATGTGCTGCCCCCCCAGCACACCATGGTGTAAAACAGGACACTGGCGACCACAGACTGATAGAACATCCACAGGAGTTTCCTGCAGATGTTAAAGGACCGCAGCCTCCTAAGGAAGTATAGCCTGCTCTGTCCCTTCCTGTATGAGTGTTTGGTGTTGCAAGTCCAGTCCAGCTTGCTGTCCAGCCACAGCCCGAGGTACTTGTAGGAATCCACAGCCTCCACCTTGACTCCCTCGATCAGAACTGGTCGTGACCTTGGTCTGGACCTCCCAAAGTCAATGACCAGCTCCTTGGTCTTCGAGGTGTTGAGCTGCAGATGGTTCCTGTTGCACCACACAGCAAAGTCCCTCACCAGGCTCCTATACTCCTCCTCTCTGTCGTCACTGATACATCCAACGATGGCTGTCATTGGCAAACTTCTAAATGTGACACAGCTCTGAGTTGTAGCAGAAGTCTGCGGTATACAGGGTGAAGAGAAGAGGGGCCAGCACCGTGCCCTGGGGTGCTCCGGTGCTGCTAATCACAGTGTCAGATGTGATGTCCTTCAGCCTGACATACTGCGGCCTGTCAGTGAGGTAGCTGGAGATCCAGGTGACCAGGCAGGAGTCCACTCACATCCTGTTCAGTTTGTCCTGAAGCAGTAGGGGCTGGATGGTGTTGAAGGCACTCGAGAAGTCCAAGAAGAGGATCCTCACTGTGCCATTTCCCTTATCCAGATGCGAGTGGGCTCGGTGTAGCAGGTAGAGGATGGCGTCTTCCACACCAACACCTGCCTGGTACACAAACTGCAGACAGTCCTGGGCATGTTGTACCTGGCGTCTGAGGAGGCTGAGGAAGAGCCACTCCAACATCTTCATTAGATGTGAAGTGAGTGCCACTGGTCGGAAGTTGTTCAGCTCGCTGTGCCGATTCTTTTTGGGAACTGGAACGATACATGTCTTCCAGAGGGTGGGTACTCTCCTCAGCTGCAGGCTGAGGTTGAAGATGCATTGGAGTGGTTCACCCAGTTCAGCAGCTCAGGTCTTCAGTAGTCGGGGACACACCTTGTCCGGGCCTACTGCTTTCCTAGGGTGAAGCTTCCTCAGTTGACCTCTGACCTGGTCTGCAGTAATGCATGGAGGAGTCTGTGTTGAAGTGAGGGAGGAGGGGGCTGCTGTGATGACTGGGGGGAGGTGTGTTGAAGGAAGAAGGAGAAATGGCTGCATTGGGGGAGAGGGTGGGGGGGACGTGGGCTGGTTGAACCGATTGAAGAAGTCATTCAACTCATTCGCCCTCTCCACTGTCCCCTCAATGACTCTGGTCTTTGTATTGTGGCCTGTGATGGTTTTCACACCTTCCCAGACCTCCCTCATGCTGTTCTCCTTCAGCTTCTGCTCCACCTTTCTCCTGTAGCTGTCCTAAGCTTCCCTCACACAGCGTTTTACCTCCTGCTGTGCTGCTTTCATTGCCTCCCTATCCCTGCTCCTGAAGGCGGCCTTCTTCCTGTTGAGGACAGCTTTGACTTCCTGTGTTACCCATGGCTTGTTATTAGGGTAACACCATACAGTCTTAGCGGGGGAGACCACGTCTGCACAGAATTTAAGGTAATCCCTCAGACAGTGTATCAGCCCCTCTATGTCCTCACAGTGTGGGCTAAGCAGCACATCCCAGTCCGTGATGCCATAGCAGTCCCTGAGGGCATCTTCCATTTCAGGGGACCACCTCCTGATGGAGCTAGTTGTTGCAGGCTGCCTTTGAACCAGGGGGGTGTACTTCGGCTGTAGATGAACCAGGTTGTGGTCAGACTTCCCTAGTGGGGGGAGGGGTGTGGCTCTGTATGCATCCCTCACATTAGCATACAGCAAGTCAATAAGGAGGGAAAGTAATCTCATCGCCCCCTACTGGATGCGTTCCAACCTCTATGGCAAAATGAATGGGAATATCTTTGCAAAAAATTACATTTCGGGTTACACTTCAAAGTTAAGACAATGGCTTCCATATGTTGTGCATGTCGGGCAGCTCTATCAATCCTGGTGATCATACTTTATTTTTTCCACCAATTTGAATTGTTTTGAATGTTTTTTAATAAGCTGATCAAAGACTACATGGACCCGATGTCGCGTATGTGACGTCACCGCAAGTCTAGTGCCTTTCCAAATCTGTAGCAGGTAGCAGCCGGCGAGTAGCCTACATCAACATGCCGATTTGTATAGCGTGGTTGGCGGAGTATTTCTGTACCAATGAGAAATGCATCCCTCATGGGGATAACCATTACAGATCAGATAGCTAAGCCTACTGCTGATGTAATATGAGTGACTCTGTCTAGACAGTTTGGTTGTAGTCCATTTCTGACAGGTTAGGCACAATTTAGATATTTTAAAAGACAGCGAAATTTCACCTGATACTTTCACAGTTAGTAGATAATCCCAACATACGGTATACAACATATTTTTGGGGGGTGTACAAGTTCCACCTCATAACTTCGTGGGATTTAAAAAAAAAATTGGGTCTATGGGATTTTCAATAGTATGGCTCTCGGCTTAGGAACACTACCACTAGGATCGCTGTGTTTCACTTTCTCTCCATATTGTCCTGTTGGACAATCCACAGCCTGGTAAAAAGCAGCCAAAATAGAGTCCAAAGTAGCATGATTAAAGTCCCCAGAAATGATCATAAATGCCTCAGGGTGCTGTGTCTGCAGCCTTGCTGTGAGAAAGTGAATCCTCTCACATGCAGCGGCTGCATCTGCCCTCGGAGGGATGTAAACACAGATGGTGATCACGTGACTGAACTCCCTCGGCAGATAATATGGCCACAGGCTAACGGCTAGCAGCTCCAAGTCCGGGCAACATAAAACTGTCTTTATGGAGATATGTCCTGGGTTACACCAGCGGTTGTTAACATAAATGATGAGTCCCTCACCTTTGCTTTTCCTGCATGTGTTAGTGTATCTGTCAGCTCTTACAGCAGTGAATCCCTGCAGGTCCACGTTAGCATCCGGTATGAGATGTGTTAGCCATGTCTCCATAAAGATAAATACGTTGCTCTCCCAGTAAATCCGCTGGTTGTTCAGAGCGGATAGCTCGTCGACTTTATTTGGCAGCGAGTTCACATTCCCCATGATAACGGAGGAAATGGATGGTTTGCAGCACTGCCGGTTGTCCGCTAGCTTAGCCTTTAGCTTAGCTCCAGCTTTGCAGCCCCTGGGTTTCCTCCTCAGCTCAGCCGGGATGGGGTGTCATATCCCGGCTCGTCCCATTGTTTTCAGGGCCAGCAGCTCCTCTCTCGAATAAGTGAGAAAACTGGCTCCTGGTTGCGTGTTAAAGTTAAAAATATCCATGTTATATAAGTAAAACACACTATGTCTTTGTAAGAAGAGCAGAGAGTAAATAAAGGTGGAAAAAAGAGGTTTAAAGAGCTAAAAACTACAGAGCTACTGGAGAGACAGCCGTCTCACACAGTGCCCATGTCATATAGTACCTGGTGTATGTGGATGGACAGAACCCCTAAACCAGATACTCATGGTGACAGGAGAATGGTCAGAAATGACTGTAGCCTCATATGAGCATGAGCCCACGGGGAGAATTCTGTTATCAACCAAAAAATAGTCTATCCGAGTAAATGTGCGATGTACATGGGAGGAAAAAAAAAGAGAGAGTACACTTTATCAGTGGGATTGAAAAACCCCCCGCCAGGGATCTGAGACTGCAAACTCATTCATGAAGGCATTAATTACTTTAGCAGATCTTGACGGTGTAGTGACCTTTGTGGATGAATGGTCCAGCCCTGGGCTCAACCAACAGTTCAAGTCACCTCCTAAAATGAGGAGGTGTGAGGATATATCAGGGAGGATATATCAGGGAAAAGAGTTGCCTAAAAAAATCTGCATTGTCCCAATTATGAGCATACACATTCACAAGAAGGACCGGAGTATTGTACATCTTACCAGTGACAATTAAATATCTACCATTCGGATCGGAGGTTACATCAGAGCAAATAAAGGGAACTGATTTATGTAGCAAAATTGCAACCCCTCTGGACTTGCTATGAAATGAGGAGTAATAGGCATGACCAATCCACCCAGCTCTAATTCTTGGATAAACAGATGATTTCAAATGTGCTTCTTGGAGAAAGACAACTTGAGCCTTCAAACGTTGAAGATGCTGTACAATCCTACTGCGTTTTACTGGGGAGTTGAGACCTTTGAAGTTCCAACTAACAAACTTAAGTTCTTTTCCATCAGTTTGCTGAATTAACCTGGGCTGAACCATTTGAAACTATTGTGGGAAAAAAAAAGACAACAGTGACAATAATGGGCAAACAAACTTTCCAGTAAAATGTAAGATTACACTGACCGGCAATACAACTAGCAAGAAAAAAAAAATATGTAGACCGACATACTAAATACACAAAACCCTCATCTACATCCCACCCCAGCACAAGCATCTCCCCAATCAAGATGCGTGCTAAAACTTCCCTCAACACAAGCAGTCTGTAACGCTCCGTGGTAGCTCTAAGAGGAACTCAGTAGTGCTACCTGAGATGAAATGTGACTAGGAGAGCATTAACAAGTGTACATAATACAAGCCACTTTAATCACTAAAAGAATTGTAAAAAAAAAAAAGGAAAACAGATAAATGAGCAAAGAAACAGCAATACTGTAGCGTTAGACATTTCCGCAGCAGTCTATCGTGTGTACAGTCACCACAGTGGCTAACTAGCAGCAGCTAATGGCTAATATTCATGGGAGAAAATAACTGACACACCATTGTCTCTTTGGCCTCTGACACTCACTAACTCACTGGCCTTTTATTCTGCACATGCTCAATATATACATCCCGGTGCACGCAGGCACTCAAGTTCAGCATGACATCACTGTGTAAGCTATTTAACATGACTTTGCCACTATTTATCAAATATGCTTAACAAATACCATTAATAATAATAAAATAAAATTGCGGTCTCATGGACCGGGCAAAGCACCTGGGAGATAGTCTATAGTATTATAAACAGTCTAGCTGAAAGATGGAAGTCCACGGTATAAACACTCTGGTGCACTCATCACACATAATAGGAGAGACAGACAAGTCACAGTTACTTACAATTCTTTTTGACGTACTCGGCGGCCACAGTAGGATCTTCAAATCTGTGTGATGTCCCATCTGCCATAGTGATTTTGAGTGTTGCCGGGTAGAGAAGTCTAAACTTAACATCTGGGTAGGAGCGGAGATTGTGTTTCACTATACCAAATGCAGCTTGTTTCTTGGCAACAGAGGACGTGTAATCAGGGAATACGGAGATTCTCTTTCCTTTGTAAAGGAGTGACGAGGATTCTCCGGCTCGCTGTAGAATCAGGTCGCGAACATGGAAGTAATGTGTCCTTGCCACAGAGGGCCGAGGTGGGCCCCCCTCTTTAGGTTTCTCCCTCAGGGTCCGGTGGGCACAGTCAAGTAGGGGCTTCTCATTAAGTCCAAGCAAGTCCTGCAGTAGCTGAGTGATAAAGTCAGTGGCATGGGGTCCCTCAAGTCCCTATGGTACACCAATCACCCTTATGTTATTCCTCCTGGACCTACCTTCCAGGTCCTCACACCTGTCTTCCAGACATTTCACTTGTGAGGTTAGTGTGCTAACCATAGCCTCCAGCTCGTTTATCTGAGTACTGTGGTCTGTAGCTGCCCGTTCAAGGTCTCACATCGTCACCTCATGCACATCCCCTGGACGCTGAAGTGGTTCAATTGAGTTCTTCAGTTCTTGTCTCACAGCTGATATTTCAGAGCAAAGATTTGCCGAAAGGGTGTTGATTTTCCCGAATATATCACTCTTAAGAGAATCCATCATGGATTGTAGCAATGTACAGTGGTGCTTGAAAGTTTGCGAACACTTTAGAATTTTCTATATTTCTGCATAAATATGACCTAAAAAAACATCAGATTTCCACACAAGTCCTAAAAGTAGATAAAAAGAACCCAGCTAAACAAATGAAACAAAAATATTATACTTGGTCATTTATTTATTGAGGGTGGCACGGTGGTGTAGTGGTTAGCGCTGTCTCCTCACAGCAAGAAGGTCCGGGTTCAAGCCCCGTGGCCGATGAGGGCCTTTCTGTGCGGAGTTTGCATGTTGTCCCCGTGGGTTTCCTCCGGGTGCTCCGGTTTCCCCCACAGTCCAAAGACATGCAGGTTAGGTTAACTGGTGACTCTAAATTGACCATAGGTGTGAATGTGAGTGTGAATGGTTGTCTGTGTCTCTGTGTCAGCCCTGTGATGACCTGGCGACTTGTCCAGGGTGTACCCCACCTTTCGCCCGTAGTCAGCTGGGATAGGCTCCAGCTTGCCTGCGACCCTGTAGAACAGGATAAAGCGGCTAGAGATAATGAGATGAGATTAGATTTATTTATTGAGGAAAATGATCCATTATTACTGTAGAATTATACCAGGTGGGTGGAGCACAGAAGCACAGCAGACCAGAACTGAGTACTCAATAACTCTTTTTATTTTAGCTTTTCAGCTTTTATATTCACTCATATATATATATATATATATATATATATATATATATATATATATATATATATATATATATATATACACACACACACACACACACACACACACACACACACACACACACACATGTTCTGGTCAGGAGAGCTCCCTTCCTATGTTGCTCCCTCTCCTCTTATAGGGAGCGGTCACTGGGGAAGGCACACAAACACAGGTTAATTCCCATCAGGTGCAGTGATTCTGGCACTTACCTTCCCTGACTCCGCCCTCCCTTCACAGACCGACGCTTGACCACGCCCTCACTGCCACATACCCCCACCGCCCGACTCAGGCTGGGCAGCCGTCCGGCCTGCAGCTGACTCCCCCCCACCTTGACGGGAAAGAAAGTCTGCCATGACCATCTGTGCCCCCGGTCTGTGGACCACCTCGAACTTAAACAGCTGGAGCGCCAGATACCAACGGGTGATCCGCGCGTTGGCATCCTTCATGTGGTGGAGCCACTGCAAGGGCGCGTGGTCTGACCAGAGGGTGAAAGGGCGCCCCAGTAGGTAGTAGTGGAGGGCGAGGACTGCCCACTTGATGGCAAGGCATTCCTCCTCTATGGTGCTGTACCTGCCCTCACGCACCAACAGCTTGCGGCTGATGTACAGCACTGGACGGTCCTCCCCCTCCCCCTCCTGGGACAGAACAGCCCCCAGCCCTCTGTCCGATGCGTCTGTCTGCAAAACAAAGGGGAGAGAAAAGTCAGGGGAGTGTAATAGTGGCCCCCCACACAGTGCAGCCTTTACCTTGGAGAAAGCCCGCTGGCATTGCTCTGTCCACTGGACTGGATCTGGTGCCCCCTTTTTAGTGAGATCAGTCAGCGGGCTGGTGACATCCAAATAATTAGGTATAAACCTACGATAGTAGCCAGCCAGCCCCAGGAACTGTCTCACCCCCTTTTTGGTCTTGGGCCTTGGGCAGGCTGCAATCGCTGCTGTCTTATTGATTTGGGCACGCACCTGCCCATTGCCCAATTGGAAGCCCAGATACCGTACTTCCACCCACCCAATTGCACACTTCTTCGGGTTGGCTGTGAGCCCCGCTCGCCTCAGCGACCTAAGGACGGCCCTCAGGTGTTCTAGGTGCCGCGGCCAGTCATTACTATAAATAATAATGTCATCCAGGTATGCAGCCGCATAGGTGGCATGGGGGTGGAGGACCCTATCCATAAGCCGCTGGAATGTAGTGGGCGCCCCAAACAGCACAACAGGAAGTGTGACGAACTGGTGTAAGCCAAACGGTGTGGAAAAGGCCGTTTTCTCTCGGGATAGCGGAGTCAAGGGGATCTGCCAATATCCCTTTGTCAAATCCAGTGCTGAATAAAAGCGAGCTGTGCCTAGTCGATCGAGCAACTCGTCAATACGAGGCATTGGGTATACGTCAAATTTAGACACCGCGTTGACTTTTCTATAGTCCACACAGAACCGGACCAACCCATCAGCCTTGGGAACCAAAACCACCGGGCTGCTCCAGTCACTGTGGGACTGCTCGACGATGCCCATTTCGAGCATGGCCTTGAGTTCTTCCCGAACCACTTTTTTCTTGTGTTCGGGCAGTCTGTAAGGGCGGCTGCACACTACCACCCCCAGGGGCATCTCAATGTGGTGTTCTATGAGGTGGGTGTGGCTGGGCAGGGGCGAGAACACATCAGAAAATTCTGTTTACAACTGGGCTACCTCTGTGAGCTGGGTCGGGGAGAGATGGTCTCCACAGGGGACCGGAGCGGTGGGCGATGTCAATTTTCCCTTTTGAACCTTCGGCCCCAGCTCCGCCTTCTCTGGAACCACCGACACCAATGCCACAGGGACCTCCTCGTTCCAAAGTTTTAACAGATTGAGGTGGTAAATCTGTAACGCCCCACCCCTGTCCGTTCGCCTCACCTCATAGTCGACGTCCCCGACTCGCCATGTGACCTCAAAGGGTCCTTGCCACCTGGCGATTAATTTGGAGCTCGACGTGGGCAACAGCACGAATACTTTATCTCCTGGTGTGAACTCCCTAAGATGCGTGCCCCTGTAGTACAGACGGACTTGACGTTCTTGGGCCTAATGGAATTCGATAACGTACTGAATTTCATTTTTACTTGTTGAAGGTCCCTCCTCCCAATTTTCCCGCAGCACATCTAGGATGCCGCTTGGCTTACGCCCATATAATAATTCGAACGGGGAGAACCCCGTGGAGGCTTGTGGGACCTCTCGCACTGCGAATAACAGGGGCTTGAGCCATTTATCCCAGTAGCGTGCGTCCTCGCTTATAAATTTTTTAATTATGGTTTTGAGGGTGCGGTTGAACCATTTGACTAAGCCATCCATTTGTGGGTGATAAACGCTGGTGCGGATAGACTTAATTCCCAGTAACCCATACAGTTTGCGCAGTGTGCATGACATAAACGAAGTGCCATGATCAGTCAGAATCTCTTTGGGAATTCTGACTCGGGAGATGATGCGGAAGAGCGCTTCCGCGATACTACGTGCTGAGATATTGCGAAGAGGCACTGCTTCCGGGTATTGCGTTGCATAGTCCACCAGAACTAAAATAAAGCGATACCCTCATGTTGACCGATCTAATGGCCCGACGAGATCCATCCCAATTTTTTCGAACGGGGTCTCGATTAATGGCAGGGGGCGCAAAGGCGCTTTTGGAATGGCCGTTGGATTTACTAACTGGCATTCGCGGCATGCCATACACCACCTATGGACATCGCCGTGAATTCCTGGCCAATAGAACCAGGCCATTATTCAGGCTAGTGTCTTATCCTGCCCTAAGTGTCCGGCCATGGGATTAAAGTGAGCCACCTGGAATATAGATTCCCGGCGGCTCTTTGGGAACAAAAGCTGTGTGATCTGCTCCTTCATCTGAGTGTCCTGCGTCACTTGGTATAATCTATCCTTAAAAATGGAGAAATAGGGGAAGGACGGGGTGGTGTTTGGCTGGAGCGTTTGACCATCGATTACTCTCACTTGGTCAAACGCATGTCACAGAGTCTCGTCTTGCGACTGCTCTAATGGGAAATCTGCGAGGGATTCCCTGAGAGAAGGAGGAGGAGCCTGCGGCTCCTCGCTCTGACATGGTGATGACAGAGACGGCTCTGTGACAGGTGCTCCCGCCAATGCCACCCCGGGACCTCCCCCTGCTGAACTATGGCAGGACCCACTCTACACTAAATGTGTCATTAATTCCCCGAATCCTGGCCAATCAGTCCCCAAAATTATCGAGTGGGTAAGGTGAGGATTAACTGCTGCCTGTACTCTAAATTTCTCCCCTTGAAATAGAATGTGGACCGACACTAAAGGGTAGTTTGGAGCATCCCCATGCACACACAACACCTTCACCAATTGTGCTGTCCCCAATGCCTCATCTTGCACCAGGCTTTGGTGGATTGAGGTCTGATTACAGCCGGAGTCCACCAAAGCCTGATACATATCCCCTTGGATACTCACCAGTATGCAATACGCTCCAGCCTGATCGAGCGCGGTCCCTGATGCGTTGGGGATCTGGACCACCGCGCCCACCTCCATCGCCGAGCACTGATGCTGGAGGTGCCCTGGCTCCCCGCAGCACCAGCAAACCGGCCCAGGCTCTCTCTCTGCACCGGTGTTCCGGAGATCACTCACCTGAGGGGGGGAAGACACAGACACGGAAGTAGGAAACGGTAGGACACCGCGGGTGTGGCGGGCTGGCTGGGGTGGAGCTGGCCCCCACCTCCGCGGTGGGGGAATGGGGTGAAGACGAGGAACAGAAGGGGGGAGAGAGAGAGAGAGAGGGGAGGGGAGAAGGGGAGACATGCTGTCCTGCCGTCGGAACGGCTGCCATATGGTCATCCGCCAGCTTGATGGCCTGATCCAACGACGCCGGGCGATGGCACTGGACCCACTCCGCGGTTCCTTCCAGAAGTCGAGTGATGAATTGCTCCAGCGCCACCAGATCGACGATTCCCTCGGCGTCACGGTTGTCGGCCCTCAGCCAACGCCGGCAGGCGTCCCGGAGTTGCTGGCCGAACGCGAACGGCCAGCTGACCTCCTCCAGGCGCAGTGCGCGGAAGCGCTGCTGCTGCTCCGGGGTGCGACCCACACGCTCGAGGACAGCCCTGCGGACGTCCGCGTAGACCAGCCGGCTGTCGGTGGGGAGCTGTAGTGCGGCCAGCTGCGCCTCGCCCGTTAACAGGGGGAGAAGGCGTGCTGCGCGGTGTTCCACCAGCCAATCCCACGCCTCAGCTGCCTGCTCGAAAAGAGCAAGGAAGGCTTCGGGGTCGTCCTGCGGACCCATCTTCATTAGGGTGAGGTGGGGCGGGTCCGCGGCGGTGGTGATCGGGGCCCCTGCTGACCGAAGCAGGTGCCGGAACGCCTGGCGATCTTCCTGTTGCACCAACACCACGGCTTCGAAGCGCTGTTCTTGTTCCTTCCGGAGGGCGATCAGCGCCTGGTGCTGGATCTGTTGGGCCGTGGCGAGGGCATGGACCAGGTCCTGAAAGGGGGAGGACTCCATGTGGCCGTTCCTTTCTGCACTATCCCGGGTTTCGGCACCACTGTAGAATTATACCAGGTGGGTGGAGCACAGAAGCACGGCAATTCTAAAGGAAAATGTCAGGACATCTGTCCATGAACTGAATCTCAAGAAAAGGTGGGTCATGCAGCAAGACAACGACCCTAAGCACACAAGTCATTCTACCAAGGAATGGTTAAAGAAGAATAAAGTTAATGTTTTGGAATGGCCAAGTCAAAGTCCTGACCTTAATCCAATCGAAATGTTGTGGAAGGACCTGAAGCGAGCAGTTCATATGAGGAAACTCACTAACATCCCACAGTTGAAGCTGTTCTGTAAGGAGGAATGGGATAAAATTCCTCCAAGCCAGTGTGCAGGACTGATCAACAGTTACTGGAAACGTTTAGCTGCAGTTATTGCTGCACAAGGGGGTCACACCAGATACTGAAAGCAAAGGTTCACATACTTTTGCCACTCACAGATATGTAATATTGGATCATTTTCCTCAATAAATAAATGACCAAGTATAATATTTTTGTCTCATTTGTTTAACTGGGTTCTCTTTATCTACTTTTAGGACTTGTGTGAAAATCTGATGACATTTTAGGTCATATTGATGCAGAAATATAGAAAATTCTAAAGGGTTCACAAACTTTCAAGCACCACTATAGCATTGAGGGTGTTAGTAGTGTCGTGGAGAGAGGTCGGGCTATGCGGCTCAGTTGGCTGCAGTGCTTTGCGGCCTCCTCTCGCGGGCTCATGTTTTGGACAAGCATTTGATATTGCAATCAATTAAGAGTCAAAGTTATTAAGTTAGAGCGTTTATTAAAGTTCATAATAAGTTGTCCCGGATTATTAATTTGCAAAGCCTTCTGGTTTGTCTACCTGATCTTTCGCAAACTGCAGACGAGCAGCAATGTTCTTTTTGGAGAGCAGTGGCTTTCGCCTTGCAACCTTGCTATGCACACCATTGTTGTTCAGTGTTTTCTTATCCTGTTCTACAGGGTGGCAGGCAAACTGGAGCCTATCCCAGCTGACGATGGGTGAGAGGCAGGGTACACTCTGGACAAGTCGCCAGATTATCGCAGGGCTGACATAGAAACAAACCACCATTCACACTCACATTCACCACCAATTAGCCACCAATTAGCCTAACCTGCATGTCTTTGGACTGTGGGGGAAACCGGAGCACCTGGAGGAAACCCATGCAGACACGGGGAGAACATGCAAACTCCGCACAGAAAGGCCCTCGCCGGCCGCTGGGCTCAAACCCAGGACCTTCTTGCTGTTAGGCAACAGTGCTAACCATTACACCACCATGCCGCCCACTTTGATAGATCCCTATTCTTTAAATAAAACAGGTTGCCCACTTACACCTGCTTGTCATCCCACTGATTGAAAACACCTGACTCTAATTTCACCTTCAAATTAACTGCTAATTAATTGAGATGAGATGAAGTCTACTGCTATTTTCATTGAGTAATTAAGTATTATACCACTGGAGTGATGCAAAAGTGGTGTAAGAGAGGTGAGTAGTTAAATTCCCTTAAACTAGCATTGTTTATACTGCTTATTTCATGTTTACCTGCTATACCTCTTGTCTCATCTTCATCCGCTTATCCGGGGCTGGGTCACGGAGGCAGCAGTCTGAGCATGGAAGCCCAAACTTCCCTTTCCCCAGACACCTCGGCCAGCTCCTCGGGAAGAACACCGAGGCGTTCCCAGGCCAGCCAAGAGACATAGTCCCTCCAGCGTGTCCTGGGTTTTCTCTGGCGCCTCCTCCCGGAGGGACATGCCTGGAACACCTCCCCAGGAAGGCGTCCAGGAGGCATCCGAAAGAGATGCCTGAGCCACCTCAGCTGATTCCTCTCGATGTGGAGGAGTAGTGGCTCTACTCCGAGCTCCTCCCGAGTGACTGTGCTTCTCACCCTATCTCTAAGGGAGCGCCCAGCCACCTTGTGAAGGAAACTCATTTCGGCCGCTTGTATCCGCAATCTTGTTCTTTCGGTCATTACCCAAAACTCATGACCATAGGTGAGAGTCGGAATGTAGATCTCATCTCATCTCATTATCTCTAGCCGCTTTATCCTTCTACAGGGTCGCAGGCAAGCTGGAGCCTATCCCAGCTGACTACAGGCGAAAGGCGGGGTACACCCTGGACAAGTCGCCAGGTCATCACAGGACTGACACATAGACACAGACAACCATTCACACCTACGGTCAATTTAGAGTCACCAGTTAACCTAACCTGCATGTCTTTGGACTGTGGGGGAAACCGGAGCACCCGGAGGAAACCCACACAGACACGGGGAGAACATGCAAACTCCACACAGAAAGGCCCTCGCCGGCCCCGGGGCTCGAACCCAGGACCTTCTTGCTGTGAGGCGACAGCGCTAACCACTACACCACCGTGCCGCCCGGAATGTAGATTGACCAGTAAATCGAGAGCTTCGCCTTTTGGCTCAGCTCCTTCTTCACTACAACGGACCGGTAAAGCGACCGCATCACTGCGGAGGCTGCACCAATCCACCTGTCAACCTCACGCTCTATCCTTCCCTCACTCGTGAACAAGATCCCGAGATACTTAAACTCCTCCACTTGAGGCAGGACTTCTCCACCAACTTGGAGAGGGCAAGCCACCCTTTTCTGGTTGAGCACCATGGCCTCAGACTTGGAGGTGCTGATTCTCATCCCAGTTGCTTCACACTCAGCTGCAAACCGCCCCAGTGCATGCTGAAGGTCCTGGTTTGAAGAAGCCAACAGGACATCATCATCTGCAAAAAGCAGAGATGAAATCCTGTGGTTCCCAAACAGGATTCCTTCCGGCCCCTGGCTGCGCCTAGAAATTCTGTCCATAAAAATTATGAACAGAACCGGTGACAAAGGGCAGCCCTGCCAGAGTCCAACATGCACTGAGAACAGGTCTGACTTACTGCCAGCAATGCGAACCAGACTCCTGCTCCGTTCGTACAGGGACTGGACAGCCCTTAGCAAAGAGCCCCGAACCCCATACTCCCGAAGCACCCCCCACAGAATACCACGAGGGACTCGGTCGAATGCCTTCTCCAGATCCACAAAGCACATGTGGACTGGTTGGGCAAACTCCCATGAACCCTTGAGCACCCTATGAAGGGTATAGAGCTGGTCCAGTGTTCCGCGACCAGGACAAAAATTGCATTGTTCCTCCTGGATCCGAGGTTCGACTATTGGCCGAATTCTCCTCTCCAGTACCCTGGAGTAAACCTTCCCTGGGAGGCTGAGAAGTGTGATTCCCCTATAATTGGAGCACACTCTCTGGTCCCCTTTCTTAAAAAGAGGGACCACCACCCCAGTCTGCCACTCCAGAGGCACTGTCCTCGACTGCCACGCAATGTTGCAGAGGTGTGTAAGCCAAGACAGCCCCATAACATCCAGAGACTTGAGATACTCAGGGCGGATCTCATCCACCCCCGGTGCCTTGCCACCGAGGAGCTTGCAAACCACCTCAGTGACTTCGGCTTGGGTAATGGACAGGTCCACCTCTGAGTCATCAGCCTCTGCCTCCTCAATGGAAGACATGATGGTGGGATTGAGGAGATCCTCGAAGTATTCCTTCCACTGCCTGACAATGTCCCCAGTCGAGGTCAACAGCTCCCCACCCGCACTGTAAACAGTGTTGGCAGAGTACTGCTTCCCCCTCCTGAGGCGCTGGATGGTTTGCCAGAATTTCTTTGAGGCCAACTGATAGTCCTTCTCCATGGCCTCCCCAAACTCCTCCCAGTTCCGAGTTTTTGCCTCCGCAACTGCCCGAGCTGTGGCACGCCTGGCCTGCCGATACCTGTCAGCTGCCTCAGGAGTCCTGGAGGTCAACATGACCTGATAGGACTCCTTCTTCAGCTTGACGGCATCCCTTACTTCTGGTGTCCACCACCGGGTTCGGGGATTGCCGCCACGACAGGCACCAGAGACCTTGCGGCCACAGCTCCGAACAGCCGCATCTACAATGGAGGTAGAGAACATGGTCCACTCAGACTCAATGTCCCCTGCCTCCCTCAGAAGCTGGGAGAAGCTCTCCCGGAGGTGGGAGTTAAAGACCTCCCTGACAGAGTGCTTGGCCAGACGTTCCCAGCAGACCTTCACCATACATTTGGGCCTGCCAGGTCTGTCCGGCTTCCTCCTCCACCAGCGGATCCAACTCACCACCAGGTGGTGATCAGTTGACAGCTCAGCCCCTCTCTTCACCCGAGTGTCCAAGACATAGGGCCGGAGATCAGATGAAACGACAACAAAGTCAATCATCGACCTCCGACCTAAGGTGTCCTGGTGACACGTGCACTTATGGACACCCCTATGCTTGAACATGGTGTTTGTTATGGACAAACTGTGACTAGCACAGAAGTCCAATAACAAAACACCACTCGGGTTCAGATCAGGGAGGCCATTCCTCCCAACCACGCCCCTCCAGGTGTCACTGTCATCGACCATGTGAGCATTGAAGCCCCCCAGTAGAACAATGGAGTCCCCAATCTGAGCACCTCTCAGTACCTCTCCCAGGGACTCCAAGAAGGCCGGATACTCTATACTGCTATTTGGCCAGTAGGCACAAACAACAGCAAGAGCCCTCTCCCCAATCCGAAGGCGCAGAGAGGCAACCCTCTCGTTCACTGGGGTAAACTCCAGCACATGGCGGCTGATCTGGGGAGCTATAAGCAAGCCCACACCAGCCCACCGCCGCTCACCATGGGCGACTCCAGAGAATTGGAGAGTCCAGCCCCTCTCGAGGAGCTGGGTTCCAGAGCCCAAGCTGTGTGTGGAGATGAGCCCGACTATCTCTCGCCGGTACCTCTCAACCTCCCGCACAAGCTCAGGCTCTTTCCCCCGCAGCGAAGTGACATTCCATGTCCCAACAGCTAGCCACTGTGTTCGGGGATCAGGTCGTTGAGGCCCCTGCCTTTGACTGCCACCCAATCCACACTGCACCAGCCCCCTACGGCTACCTCTGTGGGTGGTGAACCCACAGGAGGTCGGGCCCACGTCACCGCTTTGGGCTGAGCCCTGCCGGGCCCTGTGGGCAAAGGCCCGGCCACCAAGCGCTCGCATACGAGCCCCAACCCCGGACCTGGCTCCAAGATGGGGCCTTGGCTGCACCATACTGGGCGATGTCATGGTCCTTGATCGATTATTCTCTATAAGGGTTTTGGTGAACTGCTCTTGGTCTGGCCTGTCACCTAGGACCTGTCTGCCTTGGGAGACCCTAACAGGGGCGTAATGCCCCCGACAACATAGCTCCTAGGATCATTCAAGCACACAAACCCCTCCACCACAATAAGGTGGCAGTTCTAGGAGAGGATCTAGAGTGTTTATACTGTTTATATTGTTTTTTTCATTATTCTATTTTTATTTATTGCATTGCTTGTTTGCACCGTGGGTCAGAGAGGACTGAAATTTCATCTGTGCTGTATGTCGAGCATGTATAGCATATTTGACAATAAAGTTGACTTGACTTGACTTGACTAATCCTAGAGGTTCACATACTTTTGCCACTCGCAGATATGTAATCTTGGACCATTTTCCTCAGTAAATAAATGACCAAGTATTATATTATATATCAGTTCTGATACTTCTGACTTCCTGTTTCCTGAGTTGTTCGCGCCGAGTCCTTTTTCCCGCGAGTGCCGGCGTTAATTACTAATCCTTTTTTAACTTTTTTTCTATAAATAAATTTCCAGTATCCTCTTCATTTTTATTATACTGTCGCTTTCATTTTTGTACTTTTCACTTTCGCTTTCCTTTTTCCGGTTTTTTTCCTGGTTTTTTCTCTTTTCGGAAGAACGCCGAGACCGGAAGCTTTCTTTTTCTCTCCTCCTGTGTAAAGTCCACAAGCGGAGGTCATCTGATCTGCTTTAATATCAACAGATCTTCATTTAAGGTACGTGAATCTTTTCATCATGGCACACCTTCAGGCTGTTCAGTGTGCTGAGTGCAGGATGTTTAGTCATTCTTCCTCCGTCACTAGCGATAGCTCTATTAGCTTTATTTGTGATAAGTGCAGATTAGTTAGCTCTCTGACGGAGAAGATTTCAGTGCTAGAAGCGCGTGTCCAGGCTTTAGAGCAGGTTAGTGAGCGTGAGAACAGTGTAGTTTCTGTTAGGGAAAGTCTGGATGCCCTAGGTGGAGTTAGTAATCCCCCAACTCCGGCATTAGAGCCCTTACAGCGGGGCGAATGGGTGACGGCTCGGCGGCATAAGCGTAGAGCCAAAGCTACCGCTGAGGCTCGCCCACGGGAGCACCACTCCTCTCCGCGTCACGTGTCGAACAGGTTTGCTCTCCTTAGTGATGCACCCACTGAGAAACCTGAAAGAGCTCTGGTTATAGGGGACTCTATCATACGGCACGTGAAATTAGCTCAGCCTTTAGGGGCACCAGCAGCTTTAGTCAGGTGTATACCGGGAGCCAGGGCGCCGGACATAGCAGGTAATCTTAGGGTCCTAGGCAAGCACAGGTTCTCAAAGATAGTTATCCATGCAGGAGCTAATGATATACGCCTTCGTCAGTCTGAGGTTACTAAGAGTAACTTTGTAGAGGTGTTTAAATTAGCGAAGGCGATGTCCGATGCTGTAGTATGCTCTGGCCCCATCCCAATGCGGCGTGGCGATGTAGCTTACAGCAGGTTATGGTCGCTGAACTGCTGGCTGTCCAGGTGGTGCTCTGAAAACAGTGTGGGCTTTATAGATAATTGGGCTAATTTTGAGGGCACTGCTGGCCTGTTAGGGCGGGACGGTATCCATCCCACTCGGGAAGGTGCTGCTCTCATTTCCTGCAGCATAGGTCATAGTCTCAGAACAGGCCTAGTTAATTTCTGACAATCCAGAGCCAAGGCCAGGGAGCAGACGAACAGGCTAAACCGACTGTCTGCTAGCTGCACAGAGTCGTCACTCAGGGCCCACTACATCGAGACTGTGTCTGTTCCCCGAGCTCAACAAAAAGGTAGAAATTTTCAGAGAGTTTGTTCCAGTAACCTAATCAATATAAAATTAGATCAGACTGACTGTACAGCTGCTGCCAGCACCTTTGATCTAAAGGTGGGGCTATTAAATATTAGATCTCTTACATCTAAAGCGCTAATGGTTAATGAACTCATTACTGATCAGGAGTTTAATGTACTGTGTTTAACAGAAACATGGATTAAGCCAAATGAATATATAGCATTAAATGAAGCGAGTCCTCCTGGATACAGTTATATACACCAGCCTCGTCTAACTGGCAGAGGAGGAGGCGTCGCGGTTATTTATAACGATTATCTAGGTGTAACACACAAACCTGGTTATAAATTTAATACATTTGAAGTTCTTCATACTCATATAATGTATGTAGCCTCGAAAAATAAGTCTACCCAGTTAATTCCATTGCTTATTATTTACAGGCCCCCGGGGCAATATTCTGAGTTTCTTTCTGAATTTGCAGATTTTATCTCAGATTTGGTTATTTCCTTAGACAAAGCTTTAGTTGTCAGAGATTTTAATATTCACTTCGATAACCCAGAAGACCCTTTAAAAACAGCATTTGTGTCCATCTTAGATTCAGTCGGGATTAAGCAGAATGTCATAGGACCGACCCATAATGGTGGTCACACCCTTGATCTAATACTAACATTCAGATTAAACGTAGACAATATAGTCATACTTCCACAGTCTGAAGTTATCTCAGATCACTGTCTCATCTCATTCAAAATATGTCTGAGTAATAATATATGCACCTCACCACGCTACTGTATTAAACGTACTTTCACGTCAACTACTGCACAGAGCTTTATAAATGATCTCCCAGAGCTGTCAACTTTGATTGGGTCACTGTCAGCCCCTGCAGAACTTGATCAGGCAACTGAATGCTTAGAGTCAACATTCCGCCATACTTTAGATAATGTAGCTCCTCTAAAAAGGAAAATGGTCAGAGACAAAAAATTAGCACCCTGGTATAATGATGACACTCGCACATTAAAACAGACCACTCGAAAATTGGAACGTAAATGGCGTCAAACAAAATTGGTAGTGTTCAAATTAGCTTGGAAGGAGAGCTTCCTGAAGTATAGAAAAGCTCTTAGTGCTGCGAGATCAACATATTTCTCCTCCCTAATAGAAGATAACAAAAATAATCCTAGATTCCTATTTAATACTGTAGCAATTGAGGCAGAGAATATTGAGAATATCCGACAAAAAAATTCAAACTACTAATTTAAGGTTAGATAATGAAAGTGACCTTGTAGTTAACAATATAACTGTATCAGATCATCAGTTAGAATGTTTTACTCCCCTAAAAGAAACTGAATTACTTTCATTAATCTCTACATCAAAAGCCTCAACTTGCATACTAGATCCCTTACCGACACATCTATTCAAACAGATAATGCCTGGAGTAATTGAACCGCTTCTAAAAATAATAAATTCTTCTCTTATGATTGGCTATGTACCCAAATCCTTTAAGCTAGCAGTTATCAAACCCCTGATTAAAAAACCTGACCTTGATCCCTGTCAGCTGTCCAATTATCGGCCAATATCAAACCTCCCCTTTATCTCCAAGATCCTTGAAAAAGCTGTGGCACAGCAGTTATGCTCATATTTACATAGGAATAACATCCATGAAATGTATCAGTCAGGATTTAGACCTCATCATAGCACAGAGACAGCACTGGTTAAAGTAGTAAACGACCTACTGTTGGCGTCTGATCAGGGCTGTGTCTCGCTACTTGTGTTGCTTGACCTTAGTGCAGCATTTGATACCATTGATCATTCCATTCTTCTGGATAGACTAGAAAATGTTGTGGGAGTTAAGGGAATGGCCCTCTCCTGGCTCAGGTCTTATCTAACTGATCGTTATCAGTATGTTGATATAAATGGTGATATTTCTAGACGTACCGAGGTAAAGTTTGGTGTTCCACAAGGTTCTGTCTTGGGTCCACTGCTTTTTTCTCTATATATGTTACCTCTGGGCGATATTATTCGTAAACATTGTATTAGTTTCCACTGTTATGCTGATGACACACAGTTGTATGTCTCTGCAAAACCTGATGAGAGACACCAGCTTAATAAAATTGAGGAATGTGTTAAGGACATTAGACACTGGATGCTTATAAATTTCCTTCTGCTTAACTCTGACAAGACTGAAGTACTTGTGCTAGGACCACATACAGCTAGAAGTAAGTTTTCTGATTACACAGTAACTCTGGATGGCCTTTCTGTTTCTTCACGTGCAGCAGTAAAAGACCTCGGAGTGATTATTGACCCCAGTCTTTCATTCGAAACTCACATTGATAACATCACCCGGATAGCTTTCTTTCATCTCAGAAATATTGCAAAGATAAGAAATTTAATGTCATTGCATGATGCAGAAAAACTAGTTCATGCTTTCGTTACCTCCAGGTTGGATTATTGTAATGCCTTACTGTCTGGATGTTCCAATAAGTGCATAAACAAGCTCCAGTTAGTTCAAAATGCCGCAGCAAGAGTCCTTACTAGAACTAGAAAATATGACCACATCACGCCTGTCTTATCCACACTGCATTGGCTCCCAATCAAATTTCGTATTGATTATAAAATACTACTATTGACCTTTAAAGCACTAAATGGTCTCGCACCACAGTACCTGAGTGAACTTCTGCTCCTCTATGACCCGCCACGCCTACTTAGATCAAAAGGTGCAGGCTATCTGCTGGTACCTCGTATAGTGAAGGCTACATCAGGGGGCAGAGCCTTTTCTTACAAAGCCCCACTGTTATGGAACAGCCTTCCAAGTAATGTTCGGGAATCAGACACAGTCTCAGCATTTAAGTCTAGGCTGAAAACATATCTGTTTAGTCAAGCCTCTTGTTAATGGTGTTTATGAGGTAAAGGAGTAGATCTGGAGGGTCCTCAGACATAGAGTGTTTTGGTAAACTGGGATGTATGGATGCTGTCAGTCCCCACTCGCTTGCTCACTCGAGTTTGTTGACGGTGTAGTGGCTGGCTGCTTTATGTCCCGGGGCTCCCTCATGCCTGTGTTACCTTCTGGCTCTCTCCTTTTAGTTATGCTGTCATAGTTAGTTGCCGGAGTCCCTGCTTGTACTCGGTGCAATATGTATACTGTTCCTACTTATTCAGGTGACATTGGGCATACCTAACCACCTGTGTTTTCTTTCTCTCCCCCCCCACCCCAAATCTGTCCCTCTGAGTTACATGGAGTCAACAGGAAATCTTTTGGTGGAGACGGTGGGGACCTCGACTGGCTATCGTAGCCTGCAGGGAATCGGCCGTCAGACATTCTGTCGCATGTCCCAGACCCGGTGAAATGTAACTGAATTGTCTTGGCCAGGCCTAAGGGTCCCATCTGCATCTCATCATTGCTGAGGAGTGTGCTCCCATCACCCAATCAAGCATCCAGCCAGAGCAGGTCATGATATATTTTTTACCATATTAACATGCCATTGTGTGTTATGCCTGATGTAAAGACTCTCGTCTCTGCGAGCCTACCACACAGATTTAATACTTGTCATTTTTAGGGCATACCTAACAACGTGTTTTCTTCCCCCCCCCCATCTGTCCCTCTGAGTTACATGTTGATCCTGGGATTGAGATGCTGGCCTCTTCTGCCCCTTGGACCTGCTTGATCCATCCTGGTGCCCTGTGTCTGGTCGGAGTTTTATCGCCCCACTCCTGTGAAGGACGGCCCCATGAGGACAGTTGAGGGTTATACCTGTTAAAACTGTTAATATTATAGTCAGGCTGTCTGTTGTTGCCCAAATGAGGATGGGTTCCCTTTTGAGTCTGGTTCCTCTCGAGGTTTCTTCCTCATGTCGTCTGAGGGAGTTTTTCCTTGCCACCGTCGCCACAGGCTTGCTCATTGGGGATAGATTAGGGATAAAATTAGCTCATGTTTTAAGTCGTTCAAATTCTGTAAAGCTGCTTTGCGACAATGTTTATTGTTAAAAGCGCTATACAAATAAACTTGACTTGATTTGATATTTTTGTCTCATTTGTTTAACTGGGTTCTCTTTATCTACTTTTAGGACTTGTGTGAAAATCTGATGATGTCTTAGGTCATATTTATGCAGAAAGATAGGAAATTCTAAAGGGTTCACAAACTTTCAAGCACCACTGTATTTATCAAGTTAAAAAAAGTTCACCAAAATACACATTATTAAATCTAAAACAAAAAAACATGGCTTGAAATAAATCTTCAAATGTAACGGAGAACTTAGATTTTCTTTTACTGTGTGTTTCTCAGTAAATGCTGAATTCTTGTCTAAGGCAATAACAAAATTGAATAACAGCAATTGTTCAAACAAACAAACAAACAAACAAACAAACAAACAAAAATTCTGATTGTAACTCTAGATCTACAAGCCCTTTCCATAATATTATCTCTCACACTCTTGCAAAATCTGGCGAATTGCATATGGCAAAATCCATGTCAGATCTGAAAGCAGCATCTACTGCATGAACTGCAGGTGTGTGAAAAATTTTCGCAAATATTGGCCACTGGAAATTGGGAATGAGTGATAAACTCAACGCTCGGCTTTGGAGAGAAACCCAGTGCTGGAATACTGTCACATTCAGTGAAGAAAACAAGAATATCCTCCAGAGAGACATTGCTTTCAACCGTAAAACATAAAAACAGATTAACACAAATGAATAAGTCTACTGCTTGTCAGCCCTGTGATGACCTGGCGACTTGTCCAGGGTGTACCCCGCCTTTCGCCCGTAGTCAGCTGGGATAGGCTCCAGCTTGCCTGCGACCCTGTAGAACAGGATAAAGCGGCTAGAGATAATGAGATGAGATGAGATGAAGTCTACTGCTATTTTCATTGAGTAATTAAGTATTATACCACTGGAGTGATGCAAAAGTGGTGTAAGAGAGGTGAGTAGTTAAATTCCCTTAAACTAGCATTATTTTTTATTTATTGAAATGACACCGTAATTTGAAAGGGTTGCTGAAAATGTAACATACAAAGCTAATAACAATCTGGTAAATATAGTGACACATTTAGCCGCAAAACAAAAAAAGATAGCAGTTGGTAAAGACCATAACAAAGTGTGCAGCGGATGTGTTGGTTCCTGTGCGCACCACTCCAGCCAGCATGTGTTCGAGAGAGGGGGAGAGTGACAAGAGAGCAAGGAGGGGACGGTGGGTTATTACCACTGATCTCTGTAAAATATCTGAAGAGCTCATTGTCCAATCCACGCTGTACAGACGAGTGAAGCCATCTGTCCACCATATTACCATGCACATCACATGTATTTGGCTTATGTGTTAAGCCATCGTATCCGATCAAATTTGCCCCAAGAAAAGTATTTCTTGACTTTTTTTCCTCTTTCATTACCTCCTCTTATTTTCTCAACTTTACTCACATTCCTTACATATCTTTATCGCACGCCCCTTCATTGTTTTTTTTTTCCTTTTTCATTTCAGTCTCTCATTTTTTGAATGGCTCTTTTACTACTATAATTATTTTACGGAGGTTATTTCAGTTTTTCTTTTATACAGTGTCACTTTCTCTTTCGTATATTTCTTCTTCCTTTCTATTTACGACAGTTGTTGAAACAGGATTATTTTCTCATTTTATTTGTCATTTTCACTTCATTCTCAAAGTCATGTCTTAACAGTATTTATTGGTCACATAACTCACATCACACATGAATTGATCCTGATAAAGTTCAATAACTTATAGATTATTCCTCAGTGCTCACACTAATATCTCACATCTCATTTTCTTTCATACACATTGGCTTTTTTTATACTATTGAATTGTTATATTGATCTTATTTTTGTTTGATATAGTTATAAATATACATTGCCTGATATTATTTAGGTTTTCTTGAAACGTATGTCAAAAATGGAAAGATGATTATTTTGGAAATATTAATTTATATGGAAATATTTCTAATAAATGGAGTATGAGAATAATTTATTGTTTCGTTATTATTATGCAGTAAATTGTAATTAATTTCAGACTTGTTTAATTTTATTATTATTAGATGATCGATTGATTATACATAATTTGTAACTATAGCTACGGATTGGTATCAATCTGTTTCTAAATAGTTCATTTGTAATATCTGCATGTAATACTCTGTTCCATCCAATATTTGCATGATTAGTTTCATTTCGTTTTTCATTCTGTGCAATAGATTTATTTATTTATTTATTTATTTTATTCCTCATCTGGAACAACATGAGGGTTCACATGCCTCCGGGCAACACTTTACTTTTGTGGACCCTGACCCACATGCCGTCTCCATCTCTGTGGAAACCAGAATTGTTCTGTCATGCTGTAATGGACACCATTTTCTTCTCTGTTATACATGTATTGTCTATGTATTTTTTATTTTGTTGAATTATTATTATTATTATTATTAATAATAATAATAATAATAATAATTTGCAGTAATCTTCCTGAATGTATCGATGATGATAAAATGTATTGAATACTGTATATTATGATTAAAACACAAACACCCCCCCCCAAAAAAAATAAACTACACACACACACACGCACAGACACACACACACACACAGACACGTGTATAAATAACATGCCCAGTTTGGGGGGTGTTCCTCAGTAATGACATGTTCAGTTTTGTGTACCTTCCGAGGCAGAGATATAACTATACCGACCCCGTGTGCATGGTAATATGGCAGCCAGATGGCTTCACACTGACAAGCCAATGAGCTATCCAGATATTTTACATAGAGATCAGTGGTTATTACACACAGTGTTTCTGTAAGTTATTAATAACTTACTGAGAACACTACTTTGACACTTAACCCGAACTCTTGATATTTTCTGGGTATGGTGCATTATAACATGGAGTCTATGGGACTCAAAATGCAAAATCGCCTACATAGCATATTAAACATGCTGGCTGTTGTACCATTGTTGGTATAATCTTCACAATCACCGACAGTAACAGCTCTCTGATACTTCTGGTTTTGCTATGATGAGTTTGTGACAATTAATTCATACCCGCAATCAAAATACATCTAATTTTATGCTTACCTCTTGGGTCTTGGGCCTCTTCAAGTGAACGGCAAAGATTCTAGTTTGGGACTGCACGGTAGTGTAGTGGTTAGCACTGTCGCCTCACAACAAGAAAGTCCTGGGTTCGAGCCCAGCGGCTGACGGGGCATTTCTGTGTAGAGTTTGCATGTTCTCCCTGTGTCTGCATGAGCTTCTTCCAGGTACAGGTAGTTGTCGACTTACGACTGATCTGGTCGTAAGTCGGCCTATGTTAAATGAACGTAAGTATACTGTGATGTGTAATGATACTGTAATCATCTTAAAGTCTTATTTTATCAACATTTTCTTATTTCATTACCTTGGCTCATTATTTGGTTTAAGTCAAACACTGCATACTACACTGCGTACAGTACAATTCGTTTAATATGTGCAAAACAAAAAATACGAAATACAGGTGTGAAAAATAGAAAACATTTTAGTTTGAAACATACCAAAATGCAAATGTAAAACATAGCAAAATACAAAATTTAGTGACAAATAAAGGCTTCTTCAATGTAAAACATAGCAAAATACAAAATTTAGTGACAAATAAAGGCTTCTTGTGGAGGGCTCCTGTGAGGTGGGAGGCATGTTTCTCTCAGTAGGAACTGGCTGGCCTGTGAGGTTCACTGCACTCTGTCTCCTGTGATGAAACTGAAAAATTTTCTTCATCAATAGAATGGTATTGAGTACAGTTATCAGTATTATTTTGGCCCATACTTGCATTGGCCAGGGTGTTGATAATGTCTTCATTCTTGAATATCGCAGCAATTAGATTCCTTGCTGACTCACTCATACTGATGTCTTGCAGCGACATCCATACGGAATTTTCAAGTTTCATTCCATATATTCAAGTCAAGTTTATTTGTATAGTGCTTTTAACAATAAGCATTGTCACAAAGCAGCTTTACAGAATTTGCACGACTTAAAACACGAGCTAATTTTATCCCTAATCTATCCCCAATGAGCAAGCCTGTGGCGATGGTGGCAAGAAAAACTCCCTCAGACGACATGAGGAAGAAACCTCGAGAGGAACCAGACTCAAAAGGGAACTCATCCTCATTTGGGTAACAACAGACAACATGACTATAACATTAACAGTTTTAACATGAAGTCAGTTTCGTTGATGTTATAAACTCTTCATTGATGGAAACTTGAGTGCTAAACTGTTCATGACAACTGCAGTCCTAAAGTTAGCAAGTCAACTGTAGTCCTCAGCAATAAAAGCATTACTGTAAGAGTCCAGAGCGTCCTCCAGGTGTGACTTTCAACTGTCCACTTGGGGCTGTTCTCCACAGGAGCAATGTGATGAGACTCCAACCAGACACAGGGCACCAGGATGGATCAGGCAGGTCCGAGGAGCAGAAGAGGTCAGCATCTCGATCCCAGGACCGACATGCAACTCAGAGGGACAGATCTGAGGGAGAGAGAGAGAGAAAACACAGGTTGTTAGGTATGCCCAATGTCACCTCAATAAGTAGGAACAGTATACATATTGCACTGAGTACAAGCAGGGACTCCAGCAACTAACTATGACAGCATAACTAAAAGGGGAGAGCCAGAAGGTAACACAGGCATGAGGGAGCCCTGGGACATAAAGCAGCCAGCCACTACACTGTCAACAAACTCGAGTGAGCAAGTGAGTGGGGACTGACAGCATCCATACATCCCAGTTTACCAAAACACTCTATGTCTGAGGACCCTCCAGATCTACACCTTTACCTCATAAACACCATTAACAAAAGGCTTGACTAAACAGATATGTTCTCAGCCTAGACTTAAACGCTGAGACTGTATCTGATTCCCGAACATTACTTGGAAGGCTGTTCCATAACTGTGGGGCTTTGTAAGAAAAGGCTCTGTCCCTGATGTAGCCTTCACTATACGAGGTACCAGCAAATAGCCTGCACCTTTTGATCTAAGTAGGCATACCAGGTCATAGAGGACCAGAAGTTCACTTCACTCAGGTACTGTAGTTCAAGACCATTTAGTGCTTTAAAGGGCATATCACGGGTAAATTCAGGAGCAAGATCAATGTAATTCTCCTATTTTATATTAAACTTTGATCAAATATCTGTAACATTCTGCATTCTCTGCAATTTTTTTTAATTTGCGCAATACCAGAAAAAATCAGTTGAAATCAAACCATTTGAGGTGAATTGGTCCGCCTCTGAAAAAACTTTACATTTGAATTTCCCGGGAAACACTGATTTTCGTGATGTCATCTGCGTGATGCCTCCCTCTGAATCCTACGTCAGCGCTGGTTTGTTTATGAGAAAATGACCTGGTGGTTTTCTGCAAATTTCTTCAACGTTATCACGTAATTATTAAAATGGTTAACAGATGTATTATCAGAGGGTGTAGCAACACCAATCATGATGGGATTAGTACTCATCGTTTTCCAAAAGACTGGACAATGAGAGAGAAATGGGAGCGCTTGGCCTACACAGGTTGTGCACTGAAACTGCGCAAGCTCGCGCAGCCTGCTGGCGCTTCCGCACATAACATCACGATTCTGGCTCCAGACTCCCTTGGGATTTTTCCAGACGAATTTTATTTTTTTCTGCTGTAGACAGACGGCCTTGTGCAAAATTACCCTTCTGGTTGAGTGTGTAAAGGAACATACTTTCATATTAAAAAAACCAACAAAATTGGTCCAGAATATGCCCTTTAAAAGGTCAATAGTAGTATTTTATAATCAATATGAAATTTGATTGGGAGCCAATGCAGTGTGGATAAGACAGGGGTGATGTGGTCATATTTTCTAGTTCTAGTAAGGAACTATATATTGAATATATTCAGACTGAACTTTGTGTGTATATATATATATATATATATATATATATATATATATATATATATACACACACACTACACTCGGTCCAATGACTGGTTCGAAGCCAATGCATCTGTTTTGGCACCGATCCTGGAAGAAAAGCGTATTGCTCATACCAACTATAAACGCATGCAGACTGATAAGACCCTGCATGCCCTCAGGACAGCTAGGAGGAAACTCCAGCAAACTTCATGACACTGTGCCAACAGCTATTGGCTACAGCTTTGCAGCAACATCCAATCAGCTGCTGACTCTGGTAACATCAAAGGCATGTACAATGGCATCAAAAATGTGCTTGGACCCTCATGTTATGCAATCGCTCCTCTGAAATCAGCCTCGGGAGAAATCATCACTGACTGCTCTAAACAACTGCACTGCTGGGTAGAGCATTACTCTGAGCTCTATGCCAGTGACAACACTGTCTCTGATGCTGCCCTCTGTCATGTAGAGCACCAACCTGTAATGGAAGAGCTTGATATGGAGCCAACAACTGAGGAACTAAGCAAAGCAATCGACAGCCTAACCTGCAATAAAGCACCAGGCAGTGATGGGATAACAGCTGAAGTCATAAAATGTGGGAAGTCTGCTCTTCTGGACAAACTCCACAAGCTCTTCTGTCTGTGCTGGAGTGAAGGTGCTGTACCACAGGACATGCGGGATGCCACCATCGTCACCCTGTATAAGAATAAGGGAGACAGGAGTGACTGTAACAACTACCATGGTGTCTCTCTACTCAGCACCACCAGTAAGCTCTTTGCAAGAGTTGCACTGAACAGACTCCAGGTTCTTGCAGAGAAGATCTACCCAGAATCGCAAGCAGGGTTCAGAGCAGGAAGATCTACCACTGACATGATCTTCTCTCTGAGACAGCTGCAGGAGAAGTGTAGAGAGCAGAGAAAACCACTCTACACGGCGTTCACTGACCTGATTAAAGCTTTTGACCTAGTGAGCAGGAGTGGCCTCTTCCAGCTGGTTGAATGGATAGGCTGCCCCCCAAAACTCCTCCGCATCCTCCAGTCTTTTTACACTGGCATGCAAGGTATCATACAATTTGACGGGTCCACCTGAGACCCTTTCAAAATTTGCTGTGCTGTCAAGCAGGGATGCATGTTGGCACCCACCTTGTTTGGGATCTTCTTTTCCCTCCTCCTGCAGCAAGCTTTTGGAACATCAACTGAGGGAGTCTACCTCCACACAAGAACAGATGGTAACCTATTCAACCCTGCCTGTCTGAAAGCCAAAACAAAAGGTTAGGCCACTTGTCATCCGGGACATGCTGTTTGCTGATGATGCAGCAGTGGTAGCACACTCCCAGGAGCACTTGCAAACTCTCATGGACCGGTTCACCCAAGCCTGTAAGGACTTCAGCCTGACCATCAACCTGACTAAAATGAAGACAAATGGGATGAGGCACTGTAAAACCCCCCTTATCACCATCAAAAACTACACTCTGGAAGTCGTGAACACCTTCACCTACCTCGGGTCCACCATTACCGACAACCTGTCACTTGATGCTGAACTCAGCGGCTGCATCGGAAAAGCTGCCTCTACCTTTGGGAAGCTCACATAGAGAGTATGGGACAACGGAAAACTCACTGTCCATACAAAAGTGCAGGTGTACAGAGCCTGTGTCATCAGCACACTCCTGTATGGTAGTGAAACCTGGACACCATACCAAGAGCAGCGGCTAAACAGTTTCCACCTTTGCTGCCTGAGGCATATACTGGGTATCATCTGGAGGGATAGGATCATCAACACAGCAGTCCTGGAGAGACCGCAGCTTCCCAGCATGTACTCTCTTCTGAGGCAGCGACGTCTCCACTGGCTAGGCCATGTCCGGCGGATGGACGATGGACGAATCCCGAAGGACATCCTCTATGCAGAACTGTCATCTGGCAAGAGACAAATTGGTCACCCCCAGCTTCGCTACAAGGATGTCTGTAAGCAAGACCTCAAGTGCTTCAACATCAGCCCTGTCACTTGGGAAAATACAGCTCAGGACCGCCTTCAGTGGCAGCAGGCACTCTGCAGCGGGCTGCTAGAATATGAAACCACCCTGGCTCATCACCAGGAAGCAAAGAGGACAAGGAGGAAGCAACAACAGGACACCACCACACCACCAACATCAACAGAACTGATCTACGCATGTGATATCTGCGGCCGAGTCTGCCTCTCACGGATTGGTCTTCTCAGCCACAGCAGACGCTGCTCGAAAACCTAACTCCAAGCACAAGAAATCCATGGTCTTCCAAGACTGTGATGCCGATGAGATATATATACACACATACACACACATTTTCTATCTGGCTCAATCCTACAGAAGAGCTACTGTAGAAAGGTGTCAGGATTTACTTTTTTAACAGTTTGTGCAACAGATAGATTCTTTATTGTCATTGCACATTACTATACAACGAAACACTGTTTGAGGGCTCAGAGCACAGCAGCATATCAATAAAATAAAAATAAAACAAATAAATAAATAAATAATATACATAACCTTGTAAAATAAAATGCATATTGGCATATAAGCAGCAGTATAAATTGCAGTATGTAATTATACAATGCAACCAAACACAGTAAGGTGCAGAGTGTGAGTCCAAGTCCGGATCAGGCCTCCAGCAGAGCTTTTACAGCCCTGGGGAAGAAGCTATTTTAGTGTCTTGCTGTTTGTGACTTTATGATCCTATGCCTGCCAGAGGGAAGGGTGTCAAAAAGACACTGTCCGGGGTGAGTGCAGTCAGTCCTAATCTTTGTGGCTCTGTTTCTCAGCCTGGCAGAGTAAATCTGTTCCAGGGATTGGAGAGGGGTACCAGTGATTTTAGATGCAGTCCTGATGATCTGCTGTAGATCTTTCCTCTCCTCTGAGGTGCAGCTGGAGAACCACACTATGCATCCATAGCTCAGAACACTTTGTATGGTGCACTGGTAGAAGTTGGTGAGGAGCTTCTGTGAGAGCCCAGTTTTCCTCAGGGATCGCAGGAAGAAGAGACTCTGCTGGGCTTTCTTCACCACCTCTCTGGTGTTCACTCCCCATGTCAGGTCCTCTGAGAGGTGAACACTGAGGTACTTGAAGTCCCCCACCTGTTCCACCTCCTCTCCAGAGATCACCAGGCTGGCATTTGTTTTAACCAGTCGTTTTCTGAAGTCAATGACAAGCTCCTTTGTTTTGTTGGTGTTGAGGAGCAAGTCATTGTTCTGACACCAAGGGCCTGAACTTCCTCTCTAGAGGCTACCTCATCGCTGTTGGTTATCAACCCCACCACAGCTGTGTCATCTGCAAACTTGTATATTTGGTTTGCGTTATGAACGGGAGAACAGTCCTGTGTGAAGAATGAGTCAAGGAGTGGACTAAGAACACAGCCTTGGGGGGTGCCAGTGTTTAAGATGGTGTTGGATGAGATGAGGTATCCAAGTCTCACATGCTGTGGTCTGTTGGAGAGGAAGTCCTTAATCCAGCTACAAAGGTGGTGGTCCAGGCCCAGAGACAGCAGCTTGTTGACCAGCTTGCTCAGATTGACAGTGTTGAAGGCCGAGCTGAAGTCAACGAACAGTATCCTCACATAGGTGTCAGGGTTCTCCAGGTGAGTCAGTACAGTGTGAAGCATGAGGGAGATGGTGTCCTCAGTGCACCTGTTGGGTTTTGTAGGCGAACTGGTACTGGTCCAGGTCAGCAGGGATGGAGGCTTTGGTGTAGTTCATCACCAGTCTTTTGAAGCATTTCATGATTATCAGTGTTAGCGCAACAGGCTGATAATCATTCAAGCATGTGACTGCTGAGAGCTTTGGGACAGGGATGATGGTTGCAGCTTTAAAGCAGGAGGGGACTATGGCCTCCTTCAGTGACTTGTTGAATATGTCAGTGAAAACAGCCGCCAGTTGGTGTGTACATGCTTTAGAGCACGTCCTGGGACCCCATCCGGACCAGTCGCCTTCCTGCCATTGATGTTGAGCAGGGCCTGCTTAATCTGGTACTGGTGCAATACCATTGGATGTCTCTCTTTCTGAGGGGCGCTGGAGGTGTGTGAAGGATGTTGACTTTGGGTGAGGGATGCTGGGGATGGCTCATTCATGTTGATGGTGTTGCTGTCAAAACGGGAGAAGAAGGCATTCAGCTGATCAGGGAGAGAGGGTTTGACTGTAGAGGGTGGGCAGGGGTTCTGTTTGTAGTTAGTAATTGTTTTGATCCCCTGCCACATGCTGTGGGTGTTGTTGTCTTTGAAATGCTGTTCGATTTGCATTTTATATTTATTTTTGGCAGCAGTGATCCCTCTTCTCAGATCTGCTCTGGATCTCCTGTAGGTCTCCCAGTCACCTGATCGCAGCACCACATTCCTGGCTTTCAGTAGACTGTAAACAGTGCTGTTGAACCAGGGCTTTTGGTTTTGGGGCACTCTGATGTTTTTGGTTTTAGTAGAAGTCTCAACACAGAACCTGATATAGTCCATTACTATGGAAGCATATTGTTCTGTGGCTTCCTGATCAAAGATCTCCCACCTTGTGCCCTCAAAACAGTCTTGCAGTGCTACCTCAGGCCAAGTTTACATTAGACCGTATCTGTCTCGTTTTCTTCGCGGATGCACTGTCCGTTTACATTAAAACGCCTGGAAATGCCGGGAAACGGGAATCCGCCAGGGTCCATGTATTCAATCCAGATCGTGTCTGGTCCAGTGCTGTGTAAACATTGAGAATACGCGGATACGCTGTGCTGAGCTCTAGCTGGCGTCGTCATTGGACAACGTCACTGTGACATCCACCTTCCTGATTCACTGGCGTTGGTCATGTGACGCGACTGCTGAAAAACGGCGCGGACTTCCGCCTTGTATCACCTTTCATTAAAGAGTATAAAAGTATGAAAATACTGCAAATACTGATGCAAAAACTGCCCATTGTGTAGTTATGATTGTCTTTAGGCTTGCCATCCTTCCACTTGCAAGTGGTAAGTGATATGCGCTGGGATCACACACACAGCGGCTCAGTCCCGAATCACTGCTCGTGCACTTCACTTGTGCTCTCTGTGAGCTGCGCAGGGCTGGAGTGCGCACCCTCCAGAGGGCACTCGCTGTTCAGGGCGGAGTGATTTGGAGCGCAGGATGCCTGCGGAGCCGAGCGTATCCGTGTATTGGTGTTGCTGTGTGCACGCGAATCGTGTATTGGTGTTGCTGTGTGCACGCTAATCGTTTTAAAAACGTTAATCTGATGACCCGCTGATACGGTCTAATGTAAACCTCACCTCAGGCCAAGTTTACATTAGACCGTATCTGTCTTGTTTTCTTCGCGGATGCACTGTCCGTTTACATTAAACCGCCCGGAAACGCCGGGAAACGGGAATCCGCCAGGGTCCACGTATTCAATCCAGATCGTGTTAGCTCCGGTGCTGTGTAAACATTGAGAATACGCGGATACGCTGTGCTGAGCTCTAGCTGGCGTCGTCATTGGACAACGTCACTGTGACATCCACCTTCCTGATTCACTGGCGTTGGTCATGTGATGCGACTGCTGAAAAACGGCGCGGACTTCCGCCTTGTATCACCTTTCATTAAAGAGTATAAAAGTATGAAAATACTGCAAATACTGATGCAAATACTACCCATTGTGTAGTTATGATTGTCTTTAGGCTTGCCATCCTTCCACTTGCAAGTGGTAAGTGATATGCGCTGGGATCACACACACAGAGGCTCAGTCCCGAATCACAGCTTGTGCACTACACTCGCGCGCTCTGTGAGCTGTGCAGGGCCGGAGTGCGCACCCTCCAGAGGGCACTTGCTGTTCAGGGCGGAGTGATTTGGAGCGCAGGATGCCTGCGGAGCCGAGCGTATCCGTGTATTGGTGTTGCTGTGTGCACGCAAATCGTGTATTGGTGTTGCTGTGTGCACACTAATCGTTTTAAAAACGTTAATCTGATGATCCGCTGATATGGTCTAATGTAAACATGGGCTCAGTCTCCTCAGACCAGATCTGAACTCTCCTGACCTGGCTCTTTGTTTTGCTGATGAGAGGTTGATAAGAAGGTGTTAAAAACAGAGCCAAGTGGTCTGATTGTCCAAGGTGGGGGGGCTGGGTGGATTTTGTAGGCACCTTTGAAGTTGGTGTAAGCCTGATCCAGTCAGTACATTTACATGCACATCCAAATCAAGCTGCTGTCGGTAATCGAGCAAAGGGTCCCAGCAGGGGTGCCAGAAAAATCCAATCCTACATGCACACAATAAAATCGAGCTACTGTGTGAGGTACATTGTGCACCCAAGCCACAGGTGGCGCTACACGCCCCATCGTGTTGGTACACTTCCGGTTGTCGTCATGAAGAAGAGCTATTCAAGAGCAGTGTTGCCAGATTAGGCGGTATTAAGTGCATTTTGGTGGGTTTTGAACATATTTTGGGTATCTGGCAACATTGTTCAAGAGTATAAACAAAGTTATCAGTTCCGTGTTCACAAGAAGAGTGTTTGTACGAACAGAAGTGTTCCTAATAAAATGGGCACTAAGTTGAAGTTGATCTGAAGTGTCATGCCGACCAAGGCTGTTTTTTTTTTTTTTTCGACCGAGGCTGTTGTGTTTCCCGCTTGTGGTCTCATCACTCGTCACTTCCGGAAGGGGCAGTGCTGAAGTAAGTAGCTGGACTACGTAGCTCGATAGGGTGTACATGCACTACGTAGCTCGGCAAAAATGGCATAATCTAGGTCGTGTAGCTCGGTTACGAGATATCAAGTTCGGTTCAATTTCAGCCTAGCTAAGGTGTTTCCATGCCATTTAGAACTTCGATTTCAGTCGAGCAACGGCAGAAATTCGATTTTCTCTATGTGCATGTAAACGCACTGATTGTTTTTCCATTCTGTGTCCCCATGTGGATGTTTTTGTAGAATTTGGGTAACACAGACTTCAGGTTTGTGTGATTAAAATCCTCCGCCACAATGATGAAGCTGTCTGGTAGTCTGTTTTGTTGTTTACAGATTGCCTCATGCAGCCTGCTCATGGCTAACTTTGCATTAGCTCATGGGTGAATGTACACAGCAAAAACAAACAATGCACTATGCTCACGGCTGAGGTGGAATGGCCTGTATTTTAGCGCCAGAAAGTCCAAGTCCGTACAACAATGTCTTTCTGACATCAGTGCAAAAAATCGTCTCTCACATAAACACACACACGTCCTCCTTTTTTCTTCCCAGCCTTTGATGTACAGTCTGCTCTGTAGACGCTGTGCCCCTGTAGTTCCACAGCTGCATCTAGGATGTTTCCGTGCAGCCATGTCTCGGAGATTATTGTTATACAGCTGTCCCATCGGTTATTCACAAATCGGAGTCTCAAGTCGTTCATTTTGTTGACAAGAGAGTAAGTGCTGATGAGGAGTAAGCTTGGAATGGCCGGTTGGTGTGGAGCGCGGCGCAGCCTCGCTCAGCAGCCTGCCCTGTTGCCTCACTTCCTCCATCTGTGTATCCACAGACTGGGTCCCACTGTCACTCAGATTAATTCCAGGCACTTCCGTGGACGAATAATCCATTTTGGGAAGGATTTTATGTCCTCTGGAACAAAGTCCGAAGTGTTTTTGTATTTCGATAAGTTCTGAGCAAGTGTATTTAAAAAAAACGCTGTGAATGGTAGAGCCTTGGGCCGCTGCGACTCCTTGCGCCACCATCTTGGGCATTAGTCCAACAATAGCTCTTCTGTGGGATTGGACCATATAGGCTAGCCTTCGTGACCCATGCGAATTAATGAGCCTTTGACACCCATGACCCTGTCGCCGGTTCACCACTTGTCCTTCCTTGGACCACTTTTGGTAGGTACTGTACTAACCACTGCAAACTTGGAACAACCCACAAAATGTGCCATTTTGGAGGTGCTCAGACGAAGTCATCTAGCCATCATAATTTGGCTCTTGTCAAAGTTACTTGGATCCTTATGCTTTCCCATTTTTCCTGCTTCCAACACATCAACTTCAAGACCTGACTGTTTTCTTGCTGCCTCATCTATCCCACCCCTTGACAGGTGTCATTGTAATGAGATAATCAATGCTATACAATTCACCTGTCAGTGGTCATAATGTTATGGCTGATTGGTGTATATTTAGTCAAGTTGTTTTAATTTTTTTTTAAATGGCTTAATTTCAAACTTGATACAACCCCAAATCAGAAAGAGATGGGACAGTATCTCATCTCATCTCATTATCTCTAGCCGCTTTATCCTGTTCTACAGGGTCGCAGGCAAGCTGGAGCCTATCCCAGCTAACTACGGGCGAGAGGCAGGGTACACCCTGGACAAGTCGCCAGGTCATCACAGGGCTGACACAGAGACACAGACAACCATTCACACCCACATTCACACCTACGGTCAATTTAGAGTCACCAGTTAACCTAACCTGCATGTCTTTGGACTGTGGGGGAAACCGGAGCACCCGGAGGAAACCCACGCGGACACGGGGAGAACATGCAAACTCCACACAGAAAGGCCCTCGCCGGCCACGGGGCTCGAACCCAGACCTTCTTGCTGTGAGGTGACAGTGCTAACCACTACACCACCATGCCGCCGAGATGGGACAGTATCTCATCTCATCATTATCTCTAGCCGCTTTATCCTTCTACAGGGTCGCAGGCAAGCTGGAGCCTATCCCAGCTGACTACGGGCGAAAGGCGGGGTACACCCTGGACAAGTCGCCAGGTCATCACAGGGCTGACACATAGACACAGACAACCATTCACACTCACATTCACACCTACGGTCAATTTAGAGTCACCAGTTAACCTAACCTGCATGTCTTTGGACTGTGGGGGAAACCGGAGCACCCGGAGGAAACCCACGCGGACACGGGGAGAACATGCAAACTCCACACAGAAAGGCCCTCGCCGGCCACGGGGCTCGAACCCAGACCTTCTTGCTGTGAGGTGACAGCGCTAACCACTACACCACCATGCCGCCGAGATGGGACAGTATGTTGAAATTAAAACTGAATGATTTATAAATAATCTTTGACCTATATTGCATTCAAAACAGTACATTTTTTGACATCATTAATTTTCTTTCTTTTTTTTTCAAAATAAACACATTTGAATTTTGACTCTTCAACACTTAAAAGATGTTTAGGGACTGAAGACACCAAGTGATGGAATGTTTTAGTTGTTATTTTGTCCCATTCCCCCTGCAAACAAGTCTTAAGGTGTGCAACAGTATGGGGCCGTCTTTGTCATATTTTTCGTTTCAAAATTCACTACACATTCTCTGTTGGGGATGCAGGGGACAGGCACCCTCTTCTTCTGCAGCCATGACTTTGTAATATGTTCAGAATGTGGTTTTACATTGTCTTGTTGAAATATCCATGGAAAAGATGTTGTCCTGAAGGCAGCATATGTTGTGCCAAAATCTCAATGTATTTTTCTGAATTAATGTTGCCATCACAGAAATGTAAGTTACCTTTGCCAAGAGCACTGACACAACCATGACAGACCCTGGCTTTTTGGACTTATTGCTCCTTTTTGTGTTTGGCCCAGAGCACATAATTTTTCTTCCAAAAAATGCCTGGAATACCGATTCATCTGACTACAATATGTGCTTCCACTGTGTGATGGTCCATCCCAGATGCCTTCTGATCACAGTTAACATAAGGCTTCTTTCATACACAGTGAAGTTTTAACTGGCATTTGTGGCTGTAGCTCTGTCTTGTAGTGCTTGACAAACGTTCGCTAAAGTAATCTCGATTCCATGTGGTTATATAAGCTATATATAACTTATATGATGGCTCTTGATGCAGTGCTGTCTGAAGAATCTGAGATCCTGGGTGTTTGTCTTAGGCTTGTGCCTTCATCCTTTATGCACCTGTGCATGTCCTCGCGCTACCGTAAACATAAGTATAAACCATCATCTAGAATGGTCTTTTACCATTTTAGTACATAGATACATAGAAACATATTTAAAGCCACGAATAATAATATTCAGAAGCAGTTGCATACAACAATTCATTAATTCACATAATAGCAGCAACGTTCCAGCCCCTAATTCTTGTATTACAAGCAATTACAACACAATTCATTAGTAGCCATAACACAGTAAAGTAAATGTATGATCTTCAAATGAATTCAAAACATTATCAGTCTCACTTGGTGCACTAGTCGATACATTTTACAAAAATATCAAAAAGATTATCTTTAAAAAAAAAGTCCATATGTGTATTCTTCTTGAAGACTAAAAAAAAGACAAAAATCTTCCCCTTTTTATAATACTGATGAACTGCTTGCTTGTGTTCAAAAAGGTTGATGTTGTATAAGGTGTATAGCATTTGTCAGTATATGAGCATCAGTGTCTATGTGGAGTCAGAGGTTCCAGAACTTGACTCCCACTAGAGGCAGACATTTTTTAATGGATTTACGCTGCCTTCATCAGAAATCATATCTTCTTGATGGACTTCTCTAATTCATTCATTTGTGCCCTGACATGAACACAATGAACAAATTCTTTAGAGTCTGCCATGGTTTTAGTAATTGATCCTGGGGGCCATGACTTTTTTGGTGTGGAATTATCTGAGAACAAGGTCTCCAACAGCAAAGTTTCTCCATACCATTTTTGACATTCTTGTAACACGTGGAGGTATTCTTTCACCCACCCTCCCATTGTCTTTGAATATACAATTCATCTTTCCTGAAAAAAAGGTGACCTTTTTTTTTGGGGGGGGGGGGGGGAGCTGCCTTGAGTTGGAGTAGATGGTTTGGAGTTAATGCTTCAAGATCATTGGGATCATTAGAGGAGGTGGTCATTGGGCAGTCATTCAATATAGCTTCTACCTTGCATAAAAAGACTTGCAAGGCTTCATCATCGAGCAGCTGCTGTTTCATTACTCAGCATAGCACCTTCACTTCCTGCACCAAGTGCTCCCAAACACGTCCATGATGGGCTCCAATATGGAGGGTTAAAAATCCATTCTATTCCATCCTGTGGTAGAGAATTTTGGATTTTGCTTTGGTTGAGTTCTGACCTTACTTTAATTCATGATTAGAACTCAAAGTTGGTTCCCTTGTCAGACCAGATTACTTAACTTGCCCTCATCAACATATAAATCTCTGATAAATCTTTTAAAGGTCCCATGGCATGGTGGTTTGTTGATGCTTTAAACGGGCTTGTCGAGGTTTCTGGATGTTATATCTGCAGCCTTTCTCGAAATGAACCCTCGGCACGTAGATATAGCCTCCTGGGAGAAAGCCCCATTTCAGCTCTTTTCCCAGTGCGTCGTTTTGCTAATGAGAAGCAGGAGGCGGGGAAGGGTAGAGGGTGGGGGCGGGTCTTATCATTAATATTCATGACATGTAAACGTGTTACCTCTGATTGGCTAACAGCACTGTGACGCTACCTCCAGTGGGTCAGAACAAGTGGATGTGGGTGTCTTACTATGGCGAGAGAGAAGGAACAAACCGCGAAGGGAAAAATACCGCGCGCTGACGTCATTAAGGTGCGACGCGAGGAAATAAAATAAATTCAACAAATGTTTGGGTTTTTACTGAACAAACAAACAAATAAAATGAATGAGTGACTTAAAAAAAAGAATGTGGGTGTCTTTGTAAAAACTGTTTTGATTGGCTATTATAACAGAGCATGCTGCATGCTTTTTGGTTTTGTAGCGCAGAGTACCTGGCTAACTGCAGGAAGCGGTTAGCTGCATAGCTAATGTAGCCATTGCAAGGCTAACGTGGCACCGATTTTAAAACACAGCAAAACATAAGCTCATAAGTTACAGTCAATTTCCAGACTAAACTCAGTTTAACAGAGCATGCTGCATGCTTTTTGGTTTTGTAGCGCAGAGTACCTGGCTAACTGCAGGAAGCGGTTAGCTGCACAGCTAATGTAGCCATTGCTAGGCTAACGTGGCACCGATTTTAAAACATGGCAAAATGACCAGTTATACACTTACTTGTTCGGTGTTTGAGGCTGATGTGGCAGGGATGCTTGGCGCGGACCCAGGCTTCAGTAACAGTTGATGTGCAAAACCTGCCCGGTACTGTCCCAAGTTGTGGAAACATTCATCAGTAAAATGCTTCCGACAAACATACACCGTCTTAGGTAGACTCGACGGCGTATTATTGAAGTAAATAAAATTAAGCCACTGCGTCTTCAGGGGCTCTCCCGTCGGCAGTAAAAACAGACTCCTTTCTGTGTTGTCACATCCATGTACAGCGCAACTTCCATGTTTCGCTCGCTTAGGTGGTGCCATGTTGTTGTGTCCTCTATGGTCTACTCACTACAACTGGGCGGGCAATCCATAAGGTGAGTGGGAATCCAGAGGGGGGGCGTGGGGATCATCTCCCTTGCTGACGTCGGCAAGGGAAGAGCTTCTCAACGCGCCGTTTTGACGCGCCATTCTCAAATATTGGGCATAGTTTGGTTTACACATTATGAAATTTCTAGCCACTGGGGTGACTTAAGAAGGTCAGAGGAACTCATTTTAATGTTAAAAAACCTCAGAAAGTGAAAATTTCATGCCATGGGACCTTTAATAGCATTTTTACAGGAATCTGTGTCCATAGAATATGCTACTTCAACATGAACTGCATGACATGTTAGGCAGGTGAATGACACCATATCTTTTGAAATGGTTCCTTCCTCTCTTTACTTCTATTGGTCCAAAGTAATTATGCCAACATGTGTAAAAGGTGGAAGATCAACAGAGATTCTTTCAGCACAGAGGTCTGACATTTTTTGCTCACCTGGCTTTTGTTTTTGTTGCTGGCAGGCCATGCACATGCTGATGACTTTCCTAGCTGCTGAGTTGGCATGAGGGATCCAGTAGTGGTGACCAAGTGTGGAAAGCATGTGGTTTCTTCCTCTATGACCAACCTCTTCATGGATATGCTGAAGAATGAATTTTGAGAGATGGCTAGCTTTTTGGCAAAATTGCAGGAGGTTTTGTTTATTCAGGTAAAGACGACTTGCTCAATCTCTTGCCTACTATTAATACACCAATAACAACTGGGCCAAGCTTGTACAGATGGCTTGACATCCTAATAGCACCAGTGCTCAGTCCATTGTCTCAATACCTTCTCTGTACAAAGCATACTATGGCCCCATCTGCCACAGATAGGTCTTCAACTGATAGTCTTGGGGTCCATTTGTTTTCTTGATTAGCACAGAACATGCTACTTATTTTCTGTTTTTCCCTTGTTTGCTGTTGAAGTCTTTCGTTAAGTTTCAAAACCCACGCCACAGCTCTTTTGAACTTTATCCAACTGGCAAAGTACATCAGTAGCTTAGTGATAGGACATATCTCCTGCTTCAATATAACTGCACAGGAAAAGATCTAATCCCTCACCTCTGAGTCAGCATCAAGATGAGTATATCCATTACTACAGGCCACTGACATTGAGGTTTTGTGAGAAAATCAGGGCCAATGACCCAGGTTTGAGATTATAGGAAAGGGCCTACTTTGAGGATCTGTGAGACTGTATCAGAAGGATTCACCTTGAAACTAATGTGTCTCCACTGGGTCACTTATGATAGTGTCCAAATAATAGATACTCTATTGGTCACATATGTTTTAAAACTTGTGGTTATGTTTGCAATGTACTTTACCAGTCATGCTGTCTGACCAGAAGACTGATTCACGTGGGTTAAGCTGTAGTTGAGCTGACAGCATTCTATCTAAGCTCACAACTTAAACTGCAGGTGCAAGTTCTAGATCTAGCATGATGACTTGCTTAAGTAGTGCTACTCTTGCCTTCCCAAAACAAGCAACATCACTTTTTCCTTGCAATTTGATAGCCAAAGGTTAGCCACAGCACCAAATCTGGCCTCACTAGCATCATAAAAGTGATGAAGCTGTGCCACTGTTATCTCACTACAACCTTTGGGTATAAAACATCTATGACTACTAAGTGTAGAACTAAATTACCCAACCATTTTTGCCCAACCTGAACAGTCTCCACTGGAATTGCTTCATCCCATCCAAATTTCATTTTGCACATATGTTGCAAAATCTGTTTTGCAGTGAGAGTGACTGGAGCCAAGAAGGCCAAGGTATCATAAGTAGAGCTTACAGGAGACAGAATACCACAGCTTGTTATTGGCTTGTGTTTGTTCATAATGCTGAAGGTGGATACATCCTGTTTAACATCCCACTGGACTCCCAGAGCTCTTTCCATGGGGAGCTGGTGACAGTAAAGCTTGATCATCCTCTCCTTTTATAACTGACCAGTTCAAAGCTTTATGCATAAATGCAGAAGTTATTTGAATTTTATTACCAAAGTTCCATTCAAGCTGCCCCTTTTCTTCATTGTATCCAGTGTGTGGATCCATGTGCATGCAACTCTGCACAAGGTTTCTGGGCTGCCCATTTGGAAACTGCTCAAAATAATAAAGCCCGTCATGCATGTTATCTGTTTTGATTTCTATTCCTTGTTCAAAGACTTTGATAAAGGACTTGAACTGAAGAGGGTCACCCACAAAAATGGGAATTTCTATAGATGGAAGAAGAGACATTCTCTGTTGTTTTACCAGCATTTTGGTAATCTCATTTTGCTTTTTCATTACCTCAGCAAGAGCACTGCTGTCAAAGTTAAGAGTCACTTTAATTGTAACTTTGTTTTGGACTTTTCACTTCCGCTTTAACTGCTAGTGTTTATGGTGGAGGCAAGTTACCTGGAAGCAATATTGGAGGTCGGTCATCTGAATTATGTTATCAGTGGACATTCCAGAAGAGAATGTGATTGAGTTATTTGAGTCAGCTTTATAAGACTTGAATCATGTCTTTGCTGTTTCTGTATTGATGCAAAAATCTGGACCTTCACATCTGCAACAGCCAATTCCATCAATACAGCAAATGTTTCTTTTCACGCTTTTAGCTAAGCTGCTTCTACGGTAGGTTAAGAGAAGCTAGGTCTATTCTATTGCCTGTATTTTTGCTCTCAAAGCTGTACATTCTACCTCAGCTTGTAAATATGCCACGAAAGAATTGGCCATTTTACTTCTCTTGCTAGAGGCTTTACCAACACCATCTTAACAATTAACTCATTATTTGGTGCACCATCACCATTGTTCCTCCAGACTTGAATTCGATCCAAAAATGCTCCGAAATTAATTCATTTTGGTTCATATCAGTCAGTGTGGTCAGCTTCTTTTTCATCATTTAATAAACTTTGAAAAGAAACTTGCAACTCCATAAATTCTGTCAAAAAAAAGTATTAAAACATTTCACATGCTTACTTCTTGTGCCTTTGGTTTCATCAGCAGTAATTTTATTGCAGTATCTTTTGTCATTGTGGAAATATTGAATGTTAAAATTCATTGCAGATTTTCTAATTTAACCGTTATGGTTGGAACATTTGTGTCAGGATGTTAAAAATACAAAAATCATCTGATGGAATGCAATAACATGCCAAAATTACAGACACACTACAAGTATTACAAGTTTCAGTATTTCCAAGAAGTAATTAGCTATTCTATTGTAAGAGTTTGAGAAATTAATCACCAATAATTTCATTATAATGTTGGACTTCTTAAAACCTAAGTTTGAGTATCTAAGTGCTCATCTCATCTCATTATCTCTAGCCACTTTATCCTTCTACAGGGTCGCAGGCAAGCTGGAGCCTATCCCAGCTGACTACGGGCGAAAGGCGGGGTACACCCTGGACAAGTCGCCAGGTCATCACAGGGCTGACACATAGACACAGACAACCATTCACACTCACACCTACGGTCAATTTAGAGTCACCATTTAACCTAACCTGCATGTCTTTGGACTGTGGGGGAAACCGGAGCACCCGGAGGAAACCCACGCGGACACGGGGAGAACATGCAAACTCCACACAGAAAGGCCCTCGCCGGCCCCGGGGCTCGAACCCAGGACCTTCTCGCTGTGAGGCGACAGCGCTAACCACTACACCACCGTGCCGCCTATCTAAGTGCTATGTATATAAATAATTTACAAAATGTATTACTAGTTTTAAGTACATAAAGTTGCAAATGTGGCAGATATATGTATCTATGAATTCTGAAGAAAGCGTTACATCATTATGGTTGGGGCACCTCATGATTTTAGAACAGAACACAATGTTTTAAAACTTTAGTTTTACCATTCCTTGCTCTTAAAAGCAGTTAGAGGTGTGATCATCATCATGATTTCTGGAGCCTGTACTACGAACGGAGGTCAACCTACCCAGAAGTAACCCAGGGTTCCCCCGCTAAACCGGGGTTGACAAAACCTGGTTATCTTGTTTGGGGTTAAACGGTACTACGACACCAATTATGAAGTTGATTTGTTGAACCTGAGTTAACCTAATCAGGGTTAATGCGCGTTCACATTAAAGGGGAGGTTATCAGTGCAAATCACCACTGTTCACAATGGCACGGTCGCCGTACTTCACGGAGGAAGAATGCGCTGTCATAATGCAAAGCTACGAGGAGTTCAAAACAACATTAAGAGCAAAATCTAACACAGCGGCTGCCAATAAGGAGCGGCAAGCATGTTGGCAACGAATTGCCGATCGGGTAAATGCGTAAGTACATTCTCCCTTCTACATGTTCCAGAACAGAAGTATAGGATGAGAGAAAGCTTCATGATCAATCACAAGTCACAGAAAATGGTCCTTCGACGTGGCCCCAGTCATATATAGCTTGTTTAATGTCCGAAAAATCCTGAATAAAATTTGGTATGGTAAATTCATGGAGTAGCCTACTTAAGCTGATATGTGCACGAGTCACATGAATTAGGATGACTGACTGTTCAGTCCCTTTGACTAAGTTGGTGTATGTCCTGTGAACATTTCAGAGGCAACAGCAGTGCCAAACGCACCTGGCAACAGGTGAAAATTAAATATAAAAACATCATTCAGTGTGTGTGTGTGTGTGTGTGTGTGAGGCATATATAATGAAAAGATGCTTGTCTTTCACAGCCAACAAGAAAAAGGTGGCTGCCAGGTGCACGGGTGAAGGGAGGGCACCAGAAGCCCTTACCGTGGCCGAGGAGTTGGCGCTCACCAACAATAGCGGTAGACCAATCATGGAGGGGGTAGAAGGAGGCCTACAATCCACCCCTGGTGCTGTGGAAATGTCCACCCTCTACGTGCGGGGTAATATGGCATTCAAGTTCCATGTAAGAAGTGTGTTTTCTCGTTCATCAGTGGCATGTCTTATGTGTTGTGTGTACAGTTGAAGGAAGCAATCTGGAGACCATCCAGCCACCACAGCCCATACCCGGCTCCAGTGATCCTCCGGCCGAGGTACCTGTAATAGCTAACATTGCATGCATTATGTCGTGTTCAGAAATTATGTAGGTGCAGCCAATGATTTATGTATGTTCTCTCAGGAGGAAGATGACGAGACCCTCACGGCCAAATCCGACACCCACATGCAGGTTGAAAGACTCTACCACTGCTACTATATGCTGTGTCAATATTCTAGGAGGATGCCCCATTACTCTTCAGCAGTACTGCATTTGAAGTGTGACTTGTATCAATGTGCAATCAGTCTGTGTGCTTGTGTTCCTTTGTAGGAGGAGTTGGAGCTGCCCCTGTCCCCTCCTGAGGCTTCCCTGCCAGGGACGTCACAATGTCACAAAATACAGTTTCTTCCTCTTCGGTCCATCATTGCCGACTGTTATGCATACTAGGCTAATATGTTCATTCTGGGGTGGGGGTTCTGTAGGCCGGAGTGGACAATGTGCGCAGCCTGTACAAGAAAATGTTACAGCTAGACTGCAAAAAAAAGAGGCTGCAAATTCGGAAGCTCGAACTAGAAATTGAAAAGTTGGAGCACGAGAAGAAGGTATTAGTACATTGTGTGTGTGTGTGTGTGTGCGCGTGCAAGCAAGCATTCATTTGGCTTTTCTGTCTTTTCTTTTCAGGAACGGGAGAACTTGAATAAATAAATACAGTAGGAATGAGTGGTGATTTTGGCTTTTCTTTATTTTGTGTTACTGCCTGAAAAATTGGTTTGTGATGGCCTCTCTCACTGAACGGCCTGTGGGATGGTCCAGGGTCATGGGGTCAACAACATCAGGGGGTGAGGGAACATGATTGGGAACCCTTTCTTTTCTAATGGTGGCTATGTTATGTAGTACCACACATGCCGCTGTTATTTGACAGGCCTTCTCTGGCCTCACACGCAGGCCTTTTAGGCAGGCAAACCGAGCCTTCAATATGCCGAACGTGGTCTTGAACGTGATCTCTTGTAACACTGTGGGCATGATTGAAGGCTCTCTGGGCCCTTGTTTGAGGGTCTGCGAATGGTATCAGGAGGTGTTTCAAACATGGGTATCCACGGTCCCCAAGCAGGATACCATCAAATCGCCCTTGTATGAAATGGAGAGAAATGTAGTTAGTGTCAAACAACTGTAAGATGCTCACTATTCTTTACTTAAGGAATACCATGAAGTTTGAGTAGGGATGTCTGTGGTATTTTAGCTCTTGTTTCTGTATTGTCCCGATATCTTTTTGATGCAGGATGATTTGTGTTTTAAGGATTAGATGTAGGATTATCTTACCTTCCTCGAATCCCGCAGCTAGTGAGGATTCTCTAAATATGCGGGAATCGTGGACAGACCCTGGCCATCTTGCATCCAGGCTGGTTATCATCAACTGGTGGTCACATGTCATCTAAGAACATCAAGCATTTGTGCAAGGACAGGGGACATGACTGAGGTACAAGCACACTATTACCCCTGCAAATGAGGAACAACACCAACCCATGTGGAGGACAAAACATCACCTAACGCAAAATGGGACCAGTACTGACAGGTTGATTTGAGGTATGGACATGACCTATTTGAATGTGGGCCTATATGAAGTAGACCTTTTACCTGCATGTTGATGCTATGGAAGGATTTTCTATTCACATAATCCCCCTCATGCTCTCCCAGGGGTGCACTGATTCGGATGTGAGTGCAGTCAATGGCTCCTATTACTCTTGGGAAACCTGTATATTTTGTTAGTCATATCAATTGTCAGTCACAATTGTCTCTATGAGAGTAGGCAAACAGACACAATTTGATATTAGTAATTGCCTGCGATTGCATAAAACCCTTCTTTGATCTGAAGTGCGGTTAAATGCCCAGGGAACACGACAAATGCATTCATCAGTTTGGTTAGGGCAAGTACCACTTTGCGAATCATATGACATACAGTGTGCTTACTGAGGTTTTCAGCATCACCAATGGAATACATATATTGTCCACTGGCAAAGTAACGCAATGACAAGCACATAATTTGCTCGATTGTGAGGGCCTGGCTTTGGCGGGTTACATTGCAGACGTCTGCCTCGATCAGCTGGCAAAGGTAACGAATTCCCTCAGCTGAGAATCTATATCGTTCATGAAGAACATCGTCCGGGTATGCCAGCGGATTCTGGCGGTCTCTAAATACCCTCGCCCTCCGGAGAGAGCCCCTCACAATCTGCGCTCCGATATCGCACGGGTCATCCAGGTACGCTGGCATTGTCTCTAGAGGAAATGTCAGTGGATAGGTGGTGTTTAAAAAGGGTGTGGTTAATCGGAAACCTCGGGTTAACCAAGAACATAACCTGAGACAAGCAGGTTTGAGATGCAGCGTAAATTGCCATGGCAGCATACCTCGGTTTGAACATAGCCAACTTTCGTAGTATGGGTTAATCGGGAAGTTACGCTGCACGTGATCAAGTTACTCTCGAAGTTACCCTGGTAAGCCAGAAAACCCGCTTCGTAGTACAGGGCACTGGTGTAAGTTGTTAAAAACAAATATACACAGATCAGCCATAACATTAAAAGTACTGACAGGTAAAGTGAATTACATTGATTATCTTGTTACAATGGTACCTATCAAGGTGTGGGATATTAGGCAGCAAGAAAACAGTCAGTTCTCAAAGTTGATGTGTTGGAAGCAGGAAAAATGGACACGTGCAATGATCTGATGCCCCTTTTCCACCAAAGCAGTTCCAGGGCTGGTTCGGGGCCAGTGCTTAGTTTGGAACCGGGTTTTCTGTTTCCACTGACAAAGAACTGGCTCTGGGGCCAGAAAAAACGGTTCCAGGCTAGCACCAACTTTCTGCTGGGCCAGAGGAAAGAACCGCTTACGTCAGCGGGGGGGGGCGGAGTTGTTAAGACCAACAACAATAACAAGACCGTGAAAGATCGCCATTTTTAAGCGACGAGAAGCAGCAGCTGTACAAATGCGAAGTCATCCATTATTATTATTGTTGTTGCTGCTGCTGCTTCTTCCGTGTTGTTTTTGCTTCGATATTCGCACCAAGGGTTATGCAAACGTAGCGACGTAACTGACGTATACAGCGACGTAATGACATATACGGCGACGTAACTGACGTATACAGCGACGTAATGACGTGTCTTCCCTTAGCACCGCGAGCTATGGAAAAGCAAACTGGTTCTCAGCTGGCTCGCGAGTTGAACGAGTTGTGAACCAGCACCAGCACTGGCCCCGAACCAGCCCTGGAACTGATTTGGTGGAAAAGAGGCATGAGTGACTTTGACAAGGGCTAAATTGTGATGGCTAGATGACTGGGTCTAAGCATCTCCAAATTGACACATCTTGTGGGGTGTTCCTGGTATGCAGTAGTTAGTACCTACCAAAAGTGGTCCAAGGAAGGACAACTGGTGAACTGCTGAAAAACTTAATTAACTTTTTCAGCAGTTTGTGCTACAGTAGCTCTTCTGTGGGATTGGACCATACGGGCTAGCCTTCGTGCCCCATGTGAATCAGTGAGCCTTCAACACCCACAACCCTGTCCCCGGTTCACTGGTTGTCTTATCACCGGTTGTCAGATCCTCATGCCGCTTTTCCACTACAAACGCGGCTGAGCCGTGCCGTGCTGAGTTGGGCTGAGTCGAGCTGAGCGGGGCTGTTGGAGTTGCATTCCGACTACAACCGCGCTGAACCGTGCTGGCTGGAAGTGGGTGGACACATTGGGTGGAGTTAGCGAAAGTGGGTGGACATCACGTGATGTCGTTAAGCGGCGCAAACAGTGACATCAGTGATCTTTTAAGCGGTAGTCTCACGACCCGGAGAGTAAACAATAAACATGGAGGACATGGAGTCGTTAGTGTTGCTGGTCTTGGTGCTGTGGCTTGTTGTCACCGACAACACCAACAGATACTGGCAAGAGCATATAGATGAGGCGAGACGCATAAGGCTTCAGAAATTCTCAAAATTCGTAATTCTTCGTCTTCCGGGTTTACGGTGTTTACAGATCCCAGCGTGCTCGCGGGGCGTGTGTGGGCATGTGAGGACACTCCTCCTCACCAATCAGTGCACAGGGGAGTGTCTGCTCACGCCCCCAGCCTCACTCAGCTCGGTTTGGCTCGTTTCAGCCCTACTCCAAAACCGTGCGAGTTTTGGGTGCTAAGCAGGGCTGAAGCGAGCTGAGTCGTGCTGTTCTGAGGTAGTCGAAACGCGAGCCGTGTCGGGCTGAAGTGAGCTGAAAAAGGGTAGTGGAAAAGGGCCATAACACTTGCCCATTTTTCCTGCTTCCAACACATCAACTTCGATAACTGACTGTTCTCTTGCTGCCTAATATATCCCACCCCTTGACAGGTGCCATTGTAACAGCATAATCAATGTAATTCACTTAACCAGTCAGTGTTTTTAATTTTATGGCTGATAGGTGTATATACAGTGCCCTCCATGATTATTGGCACCCCTTGCAAAGATTAATAAAAGGGTTAGAAAAAAAATCCACCTTTTGGTGAAGTAGCTTCATCTCACACTGAAAAAATGAGAAAAATCCAACTTTTAATTGAAATTAATTTATTCAAGGAAAAACAAATCCCTCACAAAGGAAAAAATGATTTTCAATAAAAACGCATGAGCCACTATTATTGGCACCCCTGCAAACAAGGCTTGGTACAACCTCCCTTTGCCAGTAAAACAGCACTTCTCCTAGAATCCAGAGTCTTTTCCTATAACATTTTATAAGGTTGGAGAATACAGAGCAGGGCATCTGAGACCGTTCCTTTTTACAGAATTCTTCCAGATCATCCAGGGTGTTTGGCCCTCTCTTGTGCACTCTCCTGTTCAGCTCACCCCACAGATTTTCAGTAGCATTCAGGTCAGGGGACTGAGATGGCCATGGCAGAAGCTTGATTCTGTTAGCAAACCATTTTTGTGTTTATTTGGACATATGCTTTGGATCATTGTCCTTGCAAAAGATCCAATGACGACCCAGATTTAGTTTCCTGGCAGAGGCAGCCGGATTTTGATTTAAAATATCCTGGTACTTGTATCTCATGGACTCCATGATGCCATGTACCCTAACAAGATTTCCAGAGCATTTGGAGGAAAAACAGCACTGAAACGTCACAGAACCGGAAAAAGGCTTCCGGAATTGACATGGCTGCTGCACGTTAGTGAAGCAGCAACCTACCCAAACCCTTTTCCACATCCTTCCTAAATTTGCTTATTCAAAAGTGGTGATAGCAGCGCTTTCACATACAATAATCCAGTAGAAGGCAACGGGAAACCACTACTGTAATTCTTCCTTAGAAACTTGATGGCTGGAAGATAAGCTGTCAGAGCAGCCACATCACTGCAGTGATATGCCAAATAGAGAGGTGTCAAGATTTTGGATGTTTAGTTAAGAGGCCCAGTTATGCTTAAATGATCAAGAAAAACTGTAATTAATAGCGGAGCTCCATACTTAAGAAAATATGGTAATCCATCGAGTTGATTTTTCATGGACACACAGGGATCCCAGCTGTGTACATCCGTCCGTCCGTGCGAGTCTGATTGGCTGTTTGATTTTGGCGGGAACTAGAAGCGCGAGCGCCCCTACGTAATTTATTTTGGTCTACAGATAATTTCATATTTATCGGTTTTTCCACCGAGAACAACTCAAACAGCGCAACAAAAATAATCATCGTTCTTACAAACTTTAATACAAACTTTTAAAAAGATGTCAGAACAAGTTAACCAAGGAGAGAAAGATGAAGTCAAAACCGGGAATAAATTTATCTTCTCGTGATAAAATTGAAATTAAAACACATCAAAGTACATCATCTGTTGCATGTTGCTGCACGTGCAGCGCCACAACAGAGAACACATGAAAATAGCTGGAACAGAGATTATGTTCGTTTTTTACTGAACTTTTACTTCATTTTATTATTGCATTTCTACTATTGTTTAATTCTTATTTTTTCTCTCTTCTTCCCCCTTTATTTTATGTAATTTTATTTTCTGTTTTTTGCTTTTACCTCTGTAAAGCACATTGAACTGCCACTGTGTATGAAATGCGCAATATAAATAAACTTGCCTTGCCTTGTTTGTTTTCATTTGAATGGAAGCTCCGCTAGGACCTAATTTTATATTTTATTTAACCCCTGTCCGATGTGTATTTCATGTGCCTCCCCTGGGCCTGTTTCGGCCCTTAAATCATCTTCAGTGTTTGAAGAAGCGCGCTCAAAAAAATAAATGAATAAACAAACAAATCCCCAGTTTAGACCGCGCCATTGTTTGGTTCACGCAGAGATGATTACATTACCACTCCAGGCCGATTAAGACACATTGTGATTGGTCAAAAGTTTGGCGCTCGTGTGGTCATTATGTGTCGTCGATTTTTATTGGTCACAAGCACGCGCTCATTGTTTACACTCTGGCTTCCCAAATTCTCTTCACTGGGGTTGGATTTCAGCAAACGGAGGGATTTCTATAAAAGATGACTTATGATAATGACACACATTCGTCACCGTGACGACTGCTAGTAATTTTCAATTCGTCACTGACGGATTATGTTCGTCAGTGACAAGTGTGACAAGCGCCAGCTGGAACCCTGGCCATTATAGAGGAGCTCGCCCTGCGCGAGCGGAGCCCCATAGGAATAGAGTGTGGATACATAAAGAAACCCATCAAGTTGTTTTCTGATGGTTTCGGTCCTGTGCGTGCCTTCCACCATACCAGTGTTAGTAATTCCCAGTCATACACACCGCCTAGTGGCCAGTGTTCGTAATTGCCAGTCATACACACCGTCTAGGGCGGCACGGTGGTGTAGTGGTTATCGCTGTCGCCTCACAACAAGAAGGTTCAGGTTCGAGCCCCGTGCTAGGTATTCTGATAAACTGTCCTATGCGTCCTATAAAGCCCTACTGCGCAGTGCACAAAACATCATTTCTTGGCACTTGAACAGATTTTTGTCCTACATCAGCTGTGCTATAAACGGTGCAGATTAACGGCGTGCATTCAGTCTTTACTACTTAATCCAACATGCTGATTTCTAACCATTGCGTGAGTCTTGCAATACATCTGAAATATCTCCCTGAAATATCGCTGTGTGTGTGTGAGCCTGCCTGGTGCGCTGTGTGTGCGTGTGCCATTTGAGACATCCAAAATGTAATCAGTTTTTGTAATCAGTTTTGTAAGATTTGGTGCAAATCCGTAAACCTGTTCAAAACAAATAGTTGGCCATCTTGAAGTGTTCCAATAAAAATGAAATCATTCAAAATTAGTTGTGGAAGTTTGTTTTGTGTGCTGTTGCGTCGCCACACAAGGAGAACGGCTGGATGAATAGGAGAAAGGTAAAACTCAGTTATTTAACTCGAGTAGAGGTGGAGAAAATGAGTTTAATTCCAGAAATGGTGGACTGACACTTTAAGTGGAATGTTATGCTTCTCTGGGTTGGACTGGATGTGTTAAATGAAAGTAAGCTTTAAAAAAGTTATTGACTGAATGAAAACTGTATTGATGCTCCAATATGTTATGCCGTTTTATGTCTTGCAATAAAAATAACATAACATTTAATTACATTACATTGTGTAAGTGAGACATTAATTGTTCAAGTTGCTGATACTTACAAACTATAAGTAAGGTGTAGATTCTGCAAGTAAACCTTACAATCAGGAATTAGGTACCCATTACACAGCTGAAAGTAAGAGAAACCCATTTAACACCAGTAAACACAACTTTGCTCCAAGTAACCTTTACTAGCTGGTATGAAGTAAACATTACTAGTTGGTTTGAAGCAACCTCAACATTCAAGTTCCAAGTAAGGATAAATATTTTCAGTGGAGATTACTTTTAAACGTAAAGAGAACAAGTTATATTACTTCATTTATTTGAGGCAACGAGTTTCCACCTTTTTTTCAAGTAAGCTTAACTTATTCTTTTTTACAGTGAGTGTAGTATATTCTAGTGGGGTCATTTGAATTGCCAAAACTTCCTACATTCATATGTTAATGTAAAGGCATATTCTGAGTTGTCAGAAAGTCTCATCTCATCTCATCATCTCTAGCCGCTTTATCCTGTTCTACAGGGTCACAGGCAAGCTGGAGCTTATCCCAGCTGACTACGGGCGAAAGGCGTTGTACACCCTGGACAAGTCACCAGGTCATCACAGGGCTGACACATAGACACAGACAACCATTCACACTCACATTCACACCTACGGTCAATTTAGAGTCACCAGTTAACCTAACCTGCATGTCTTTGGACTGTGGGGGAAACTGGAGCACCCGGAGGAAACCCACGCGAACACTGGGAGAACATGCAAACTATGCACAGAAAGGCCCTCGCCGGCCACGGGGCTCAAACCCGGACCTTCTTGCTGTGGAGCGACAGCACTAACTTGTCAGAAAGTCCTGCATTCATATATTAAAGTAAAAGAATATTCTGACGAGGTCGTTTGAACTGTCAGAACGTCCTACACTCCTATTTTAATGTAGAAGCATATGTCAGAACACCCTACATTCATATAATATTCTGATGGTCATTTGAATAGTCAGAACGTCCTACTTACTGTAGAAGCATATTCTGACGTGGTCATATGAGTTGTCAGAACGTCCTGCAGCGTCATTTGAATTGTAAGAACGTCCTACACTCATATTTTAATGTAGAAGCATATTCTGAAGGGGTCTTTTGAATTGTCAGAACATCCTACATTCATTTATTAATGTAGAAGCATATTCTGATGGGGTCATATGAGTTGTGAGAACGTCCTGCGGCGTCATTTGAATTGTAATAACGTCCTACACTCATTTTAATAGATCAAATGGTACTTGTGAATAGTGACAAAAAAAAACCTATTAATTCTACATATTCTGACAGGGTCAATTGAAGAGTCAGAGCGTCCTAGATTCATATGAATGTAAAGGCGTATTCTGACGGAGTCGTTTGAATTGTCAGGACGTCCTACATTCATATGAATTCTGACAGGGTTGGTGGACATTGTATCAATGTAGAAGCATGTTCTTTGCAGAGGGAAAAACCGCCAACTATGACTAAAAGTTAAAGTTGAATCACACTGTAGGATTTCCTGCAATGTAGGGCTACTCGACAGACATGTCTGACATCCCCTCCTACCGTAGGAAGCTTCGCAGATGTAGGACCGTTTATCAGAACACCGGTGAGGGCCTTTCTGTGCGGAGTTTGCATGTTCTCCCCGTGTCCGTGTGGGTTTCCTCCGGGTGCTCCGGTTTCCCCCCACAGTCCAAAGACATGCAGGTTAGGTTAACTGATGATTCTAAACTGACCGTAGGTGTGAATGTGAGTGTGAATGGTTGTCTATGTGTCAGCCCTGTGATGACCTGGCGACTTGTCCAGGGTGTATCCCGCCTTTCGCCCATAGTCAGCTGGGATAGGCTCCAGCTTGCCTGCGACCCTACAGAACAGGATAAAGTGGTGTTCTGATAAACGGTCCTGTCCGCGAAGCGTCCTACGGTAGGAGGGGATGTCAGACATGTCTGTCGAGCAGTCCTACATTGCAGGAAATCCTACAGTGTGATTCAACTTTAACTTTTAGTCATAGTTCACGTTTTTTCCCTCTGCAAAGAACATGCTTCTACATTGATACAACGTCCACCAACCCTGTCAGAATTCATATGAATGTAGGACATTCTGACAATTCAAACGACTCCATCAGAATATGCTTTTACATTCATATATTAATGTAGGACGTCCTGACAATTCAAACGACTTCATCAGAATACGCTTTTACATTCATATGAATCTAGGACGCTCTGACTCTTCAATTGACCCTGTCAGAATATGTAGAATTAATAGTTTTTTTTGTCACTATTCACAAGTACCATTTGCTCTATTAAAATGAGTGTAGGACGTTATTACAATTCAAATGACGCCGCAGGACGTTCTCACAACTCATATGACCCCATCAGAATATGCTTCTACATTAATAAATGAATGTAGGATGGTCTGACAATTCAAAAGACCCCTTCAAAATATGCTTCTACATTAAAATGAGTGTAGGATGTTCTTACAATTCAAATGATGCCGCAGGACATTTTGACAACTCATATGACCATGTCAGAATATGCTTCTACAGTAAGTAGGACGTTCTGACTATTCAAATGACCATCAGAATATGTTTTTACAATATATGAATGTAGGGTGTTCTGACATATGCTTCTACATTAAAATAGGAGTGTAGGATGTTCTGACAGTTCAAACGACCTCGTCAGAATATTCTTTTACTTTAATATATGAATGCAGGACTTTCTGACAACTCAATGACCATCAGAATATGCCTGTACGTTAACATATGAATGTAGGAAGTTTTGACAATTCAAATGACCCCACCAGAATATACTACACTCACTGTAAAAAAGAATAAGTTAAGCTTACTTGAAAAAAGGTGGAAACTCGTTGCCTCAAATAAATGAAGTAATATAACTTGTTCTCTTTACGTTTAAAAGTAATCTCCACTGAAAATATTTATCCTTACTTGGAACTTGAATGTTGAGGTTGCTTCAAACCAACTAGTAATGTTTACTTCATACCAGCTAGTAAAGGTTACTTGGAGCAAAGTTGTGTTTACTGGTGTTAAATGGGTTTCTCTTACTTTCAGCTGTGTAATGGGTACCTAATTCCTGATTGTAAGGTTTACTTGCAGAATCTACACCTTACTTATAGTTTGTAAGTATCAGCAACTTGAACAATTAATGTCTCACTTACACAATGTAATGTAATTAAATGTTATGTTATTTTTATTGCAAGACATAAAACGGTATAACAACATATTGGAGCATCAATACAGTTTTCATTCAGTCAATAACTTTTTTAAAGCTTACTTTCATTTAACACATCCAACCCAGAGAAGCATAACATTCCACTTAAAGTGTCAGTCCACCATTTCTGGAATTAAACTCATTTTCTCCACCTCCACTCGAGTTAAATAACTGAGTTTTACCTTTCTCCTATTCATCCAGCCGTTCTCCTTGTGTGGCGACGCAACAGCACACAAAACAAACTTCCACAACTAATTTTGAATGATTTCATTTTTATTGGAACACTTCAAGATGGCCATCTATTTGTTTTGAACAGGTTTACGGATTTGCACCAAATCTTACAAAACTTATTGTGTTGTGCGCGTGCGCAGTGGGGCTTTGAAGGACGAGTAGGGTGTAGAGCAACTACAACAGCTGATCAGATAGGTCAGAAGTTGAAGCGCTTTGGTGGAAGATCGTGAAGGGGATATTTCAGATGTATTGCAAGACTCGCAATGGTTAGAAATCAGCATTATGTTAGATTAAGTAGTAAAGATTGAATGCACGCCGTTAATCTGCACCGTTTATAGCACAGCTGATGTAGGACAAAAATCTGTTAAAATGCCGTTTTGTGCTCTGCGCATGCGCAGTGGGGCTTTGTAGGACGCATTGACGTGTAGGACAGTTTATCAGAACACCTGGCATTCACTCCAAACCCCCGTTACGCCGATCGGTGTACCAACCGGGGAATCGGCATATACCGTGGGGTACACACTTGTTAATGGAAAGGTTGGTTAATGAAAGGTTAATGTAGAAGAAAGGGGATTGATGGCAAGTTATCAGAGTAATTTTAGAAAAGGAAGAAGTACTAGTGACCCAATAATATGTCTAGAAGATGAGAATAAAGCTCAAATTAAAATAGAGACTGTGGTAGCAATATTTTTTGATGCGGAGAAAACTTATGTTGTGGACAGAGGGTATTTTAATCAAGATGCATATGATGGGAATAGGAGGAAATGTGTTTAATTGGGTAATGGGCTTTTTAAATGGCAGAAGTAGTCAAGTGAAAATAGGTTCAGTAATTTCTAGGAAATGTGTGGTAGAAAATGAGACCCCCTAAGGGAGTGTGATCAGTCCAGTGTTATTTGGTATAACGATTAATCATATTTTTACAGGAATCCAGGAATTGGCAAGTCACTGTTTGCAGATGATGGGAGTCTATGGAAAAGGGGTAAAAATATAAACTTTATTATGAAAAAGGTACAGGAAGCTGTAAATCAGGTTGAAGATTGGGGAAGAAAATGGGGTTTTAGGTTTTCTGTTGAGAAAATTAAGACTGTTCTAAGAAAGATTGGGGAGAATGTAAACATGACACTTTATGGTAAGAGTTTGGAGAATGTTAAACATTTTAAGTTCTTGGGAGTATATTTTGACACAAGATTAACATGGAGGGAACATATAATGAAAATTATTGAGATGTAAAAAAGTAATGAACATTCTGTTCCAGCAAGGCATCTCATAATGGGGAGCAGATATAGTATCCTTAAAACAAATTTATCTCATCTCATTATCTCTAGCTGCTTTATCCTGTTCTACAGGGTCGCAGGCAAGCTGGAGCCTATCCCAGCTGACTACGGGCGAAAGGTGGGGTACACCCTGGACAAGTCGCCAGGTCATCACAGGGCTGACACATAGACACAGACAACCATTCACACCTACGGTCAATTTAGAGTCACCAGTTAACCTAACCTGCATGTCTTTGGACTGTGGGGGAAACCGGAGCACCCGGAGGAAACCCACGCGGACACGGGGAGAACATGCAAACTCCACACAGAAAGGCCCTCGCTGGCCACGGGGCTTGAACCCAGACCTTCTTGCTGTGAGGCGACAGCGCTAACCACTACACCACCGTGCCGCCCAAACAAATTTATGTGTATGTGATTTGATCAAGAATGGAATATGGAAGCTTGATGTATGGATCAGCCTCTAAATCAGTATTATCTGGGTTGGATTTAGTTCAAGCCAGGGCACTCAGGGTATGTATAGGGGCCTTGTGTTCATCTCCAGTATGTGCTCTGCAGGTTGAGACAAGGGAAATTCCACTGGGTTTGTGTCAAAAACAGCTATAGGCTAACTATTGGGAGAACTTGATGGGTCAGAGAAATAACCACCCAGTTAAACTAGCAGTTCAGTCAAGTTGGGAGAGGCGTGTGGCAGGACTGTCTTTTGGATGGACTGGGGAGTCAGTAGCAAAGGAAATGGGGATAGATGATAAAGATTTCTGCCCTGTGATAATGTGGCCCTCAGTTCCATTGTGGGAACTAGAGGTTCCTAAAGTTGATTTAGAACTACTTGAAATTAAAGCAAAGAGTAATAACTTGGGTCTGGTCAGTGAATTTCATTGTCATGTAAGGGAGCACTACCAGAGGCATATTTAAATTTTTACTGATGGGTCAAAGGATCCAGAAACAGGTGCTACTAGAGCAGCTTTTGTAGTCCAAGGATGAGATGTAGAAACACACATAAGAACTTCAGATTTTCTGAATGTATTTACAGTTGAACTTTATGCTATGGACAGTGGACAGAGCAGATTGAAAATCATAAGTGTTGCTGTGCAGTGACTCTGTGTCAGCTATTAATAGTATTGGGACGGGTTCATCTAGGAGTCAGCAAGACCTTGTTTATGATAGTCTTGGCAATCAGGGATGTGTCATGGAAGGGTGTTGAGATATCAGTTGATGTGGGTCCCAGCATACTTCCAACAAATGAAATTCCAACAAATGAAAAGGTTGATAAGTTGGCCAAAAAAGCAATTAAAAGAGGAAATATAGATGTCAGTATAGACCTTTCCAAGGCTGAGCGTAAATGTATCATGTGGAAGGAAATTAATGTGAAATGCCAACAGCATTGGGAACAGGAGGTATTTATTTTCATTAACTAGTAAGAAAAGAAAGCACAACTTTATTCATCACACACTTGTGAAATTCCTCTCTGCATTTAACCCATCTGAAGCAGTGAACACACACATGCACACATGTGAGCAATGAGCAGCCATGCTAACAGTGCCCGAGGAGCTGTTGGGAGTTAGGTGCCTCGCTCAAGGGCACCTCAGCCCAAGGCCGTCCCATATTAACCTAACTGCATGTCTCTGGACTGTGGGGGAAACCGGAGCACCTGGAGGAAACCCACATAGACACGGGGAGAACATGCAAACTCCACACAGAAAGGCCCCCGCTGGCCGCTGGGCTTGAACCCAGAACCTTCTTGCTGTGAGGCAACCGTGCTAACCACTTACACCACCGTGCCACCCCGTAGAGTGACTGATTCAGTAAATATTTGCAGGAGAGGAGGTTGGAAAAGAAAGGAACAAGTCACTATTTCTAGATTAAGAATTGGTCATACATATCTCAATAGTACACTTCATTTTAGGACGACATCAGGATGGACTATGCTTGGAGTGCCAACAACCTGAAACAGTACAGCATGTTCTTATTTCTCATTCTCATCTCATTATCTCTAGCCGCTTCATCCTTCTACAGGGTCGCAGGCAAGCTGGAGCCCATCCCAGCTGACTACGGGCGAAAGGCGGGGTACACCCTGGACAAGTCGCCAGGTCATCACAGGGCTGACACATAGACACAGACAACCATTCACACTCACATTCACACCTACGGTCAATTTAGAGTCACCAGTTAACCTAACCTGCATGTCTTTGGACTGTGGGGGAAACCGGAGCACCCGGAGGAAACCCACGCGGACACGGGGAGAACATGCAAACTCCACACAGAAAGGCCCTCGCCGGCCCCGGGGCTCGAACCCAGGACCTTCTTGCTGTGAGGCGACAGCGCTAACCACTACACCACCGTGCCGCCATGTTCTTATTTCGTGCAGGAATTATATCAGAGGAGGAGAGTACTATACTTAGAGCTCAGAGAAATAGGTTTGAAAGAAATGTCAGTTAAAAGTATTTTAGAAGCTGGGTCAAGTAAAAGGGGGAAATGTTGGCTTTTTAAGTCTTTGAAAGATATCTGGCCAATAAATAGGATTTAGTAGTGTAATTATGGACTAATCCAGAAGGTGGCAGCAATGCAACTATAAGGATGCCGGCTGCCATAAAACTGAAGAAAGGTGACTATCTATGCACATTCTTGACAGGTAAAATTTCTGTGGGTCCTAGCACGTATAGAGCTGAAGGGCAATGAGAGGGTGGATGAGCTGGCAAAAAGAGGGTTAAAGAAAGGAAAGGTAGAAATGCAAATTAATATTAGTAAAGCAGATATTAAATGTGCAATTGGGGAAAAAAATCAACCTAATGTGGCAAGAAAAGTGGGACAGAGAGGAGAAAGGCAGACCTCTATATCAAATTCAGAAGAGTGTCAAAGTGGTCAAGGTAGGTGGTGGACATAAGAGAGAGGAAGTTTTGTTGACCAGTTTAAGGTTGTGGCACTGTGCACTCAATAAAACACTGAAAATGGTAGGGAGCTATCAGACAGGCTTGTGTAAGGGCTGTCAGGAAGAGGAGTCAGTGGAAGTTGTAGGAGGTATGAGACACTGAGAGAAGTGATGAGGAATAAGAATTTCACGTTATTAAACATGGGTGAGAGGGCACAGGTTAGAATTCTAAGTTTTTTTTAAGGGACACAGTTTTTTTTTTTTTTTTTAAATAGGATATAATGGATGAGGGGGAATAAGGTGTTAGGATGGATGACATGGATAGGGCTAGGCTGTTTAACCTGTAGGACAAAATGTGGACTAAGGAATATGTGGTGTTTTTTCCCCCCCTCTATTTATTTATTTATTTTTGGGAATTAGCTCATTGGCCAATAGATAGTTTTCACTGACGTCACGGCATTCCGGGGAACGCCCCCCAGCCGCCATCTTGGGGGGCAAACAAAACAGACCATCGCCACTACCGGCTACGTTATCTCGGACGAATTTATGAAGTTATATAGTCAGTTTTCTAAAATAAAGATCAATGTCGGCAAAATCAAGCAAACAGAAGTATATAGATACATTAGACATCTCATGACAATGGTATGCAGCCAAACTGGCCTTGATTGGGAGAATTGACCCCTACAAAGTGGACAAAGATACATTTTCAAGTGACTATGCAGGGCTGCCAAAGCCTGAAACTGCCAAAGCCTGCTCCAAAGCCTGAAACTGACTTCATCAAACTTTAAAGGCTGTCTGATATATACAACTTTATATATTCACAGCGCGCCTTTTGGCGGATGCCGCCTGAATTGCGCAGATCCGATTTTTTTTTTTTAGGGAGGGCGTTGGAGTGTCTGATTATAATTTCAAAGTAAATTCTGTATTAAAATTACTAAATAAGCAAATCCGTTACAGTCCATGAAACAGGAAGTATAAGGATGAGAAAAAAACAGTTTAAATCGGGAAGCTGCGCACATATGCGCAGTCCTGCACACCGCTCGGGCTGCGCAAATGTGCGTAGCTTCCTGATTTAAACTGTTTTTTTTCTCATCCTTATACAGGTACTTCCTGTTTCATGGACTGTAACGGATTTGCTTATTTAGTAATTTTAATACAGAATTTACTTTGAAATTATAATCAGACACTCCAACGCCCCCTCTAAAAAAAAAAAATCGGATCTGCGCGATTCAGGCGGCATCCGCCAAAAGGCGCGCTGTTTGCATCCCAAACACAAATCAAATCATACAGAATAGACCTAAAATGTTTTTCAAAAATGACCCTTGCATGAGTGAAGTGACAAGTTTCAAATAGAAACGTGACAAACGAGTGATATTAAGTGTACATTACAATGTAAACGTACACTCAGCGGTTCCAGTTAGGCATTCTCCAGAGATTGTTCACATGATGTTTTGGTTTCCAAAAACAAACTTAAACACAATTGATTGTTTATTTAAACAACTTACCACTTATAAAATGATCGGAGCAGACTTTGCTGTGTTTGGAAGGCTGATAATCCTTGCGGTTGATTCTCGCAAGCCATAGATTTCTCCTTTGTATGCTGAGTTTGTTTGTTTGCTTGCCTTCGTGCTCCCGTACAGTGGGAATTCCATAAAAGCTCCGCTTGACGTCATCATCTGACCTATTAGGACAGCTGTGAATACAAGAAGTTTGCACCATTGCTAACTTTAAATAGTAGTAATGTAACTATAAATGTAAATAATATATAAATGAATGTAATTCGCGTGCTACAATGTGTGCTCAGTGACCCGTACGGTAAGCTAGCCCTCCAAGATGGCCGCCACCAGGGAATCCCCGACTCTGTGACGTCATGTGAAAACTATAGTTTTCACACGACGTCACAGAGTCGGGGATTCCCTAGTGGCGGCCATCTTGCGGGTCAAGCTTACCGTACGGGTGACTGAGCACACATTGTAACGCGCGAGTACAAAGTCTTCAAAAGAACCCAAGTAGGCTATTTAAAGCTAGCAATGGTGCACACCTGTTCTATTCACGGCTGTCGTAATAGGTCAAATGATGAAGTCAAGCGGAGCTTTTATGGAATTCCCACTGTACGGGAGCATAAAGGCGAGCAAACAAAGAAACTCAGCATACAAAGGAGAAATCTACTGTATGGCTTGCGAGAATCAACCGCAAGGATTATCAGCCTTCCAAACACAGCAAAGTCTGCGCCGATCATTTTATAAGTGGTAAGTTGTTTAAATAAACAATCAGTTGTGTTTAAGTTTGTTTTTGGAAACCAAAACATCATGTGAACAATCTCTGGAGAATGCCTAACTGGAACCGCTGAGTGTACGTTTACATTGTAATGTACACTTAATATCGCTAGTTTGTCACGTTTCTATTTGAAACTTGTCACTTCACTCATGCAAGGGTCATTTTTGAAAAACATTTTAGGTCTATTCTGTATGATTTGATTTGTGTTTGGGATCCCTAGGGGTCAATTCCCCCAATCAAGGCCAGTTTGGTTGCATACCATTGTCGTGAGATGTCGTCTAATGTATCTATATACTTCTGTTTGCTTGATTTTGCCGACATTGATCTTTATTTTAGAAAACTGACTATATAACTTCATAAATTCGTCCGAGATAACGTAGCCGGTAATGGCGATGGCCCGTTTTGTTTGCCCCACAAGATGGCGGCTGGAGGGCGTTCCCCGGAATGCCGTGACGTCAGTGAAAACTATCTATAGAAACCAAATTTTCCCAAAGTTCAGCCCTCTCAATATATTTCTGAGAAAGGGGCAAGTAAGAAAGAGTAGTAGGTGGAGGTTAACCCTACTATAATTATTTTTATGTAGATTATTTCAGTTTTTCTCTCATACAGTGTATCTTTTTCATATATTTCTTCTTCCTTTCTATTTACAACAGTTGTTGGAACAGGATTATTTTCTCATGTTATTTGCCATTTTCACTTCATTCTCACAGTCATGTCTTAACAGTATTTATTGGTCACACAATTCACATTACACATGACTCGATCCTGATAGAGTTCAATAACTTATAGATTATTCCTCAGTGCTCGCACTAATATCTCACATCTCATTTTCTTTAATGCACATTGGCTTTTTTATACTACTGAATTGTTATATTGATCTTATTTTTGCTTGATATAGTTATAAATAGATATTGCCTGATGTTATTTAGGTTTTCTTGAAATTTATGTCAAACATTTTTAATGTTTTGGAAATATTAATTTGTATGGAAATATTTTGTAATAAATGGAGTATGAGAATAACTTTGTTTTGTTATAATGCAGTAAATTAATTTAGAACTTGTTTAATTTTATTATTAGATGATTGATTATACATAATTTGTAACTACAGCTATGGATTGGTATCAAACTGTTTCTAAATAGTTAATTTGTAATATCTCCACATAACTCTCTGTTCCTTCCATTATTTGCATGATTAGTTTCATTTCATTTTTCATACTGTTGCAATAGAATTTTTTATTGCTGATCTTGAACAGCATATGAGGGGTCAAATGCCTCCGGGCATCAGTAAATGACTTTACTTTTGTGGACCCAAACCCACATGCCACAGTAATGTCTTAACAGTATTTATTGGTCACATAATTCACATCACACATGACTCGATCCTGATATACCTAAATAACTTGATTATTTCTCAGTGGTCACACCAATATCTCATCTAATTTTCTTTCATACACATTGGCTTTTTATACTATTAAATTGTTATATTAATCTTATTTTTGTTTGATATATTTATAGACATTGCCTGATTTTATTTAGGTTTTCTTGAAATTTGTCAATTTTAATGTTTTGGAAATCATACAAATTAATGAAATATTTTCTAATAAATGGAATATGAGAATAATTTTTGTTGTAATTATGCAGTTAATTATAATTAATTTAGGGCTTGGCTACTTTTATTAATGTTGGCTGATTTTATTATAGTCACAAATTATGTATATATAGCTACGTATTGGTATTAATCAATTTCTAAATAGTTAATTTGTAATTTGTAATAATTTGTAATTTGTATTTGCATGATTAGTTTAATTTCATTTTTCATACTGTTGCAATAGAATTTATTTTTTATTGCTGAACTGGAACAGCATATGAGGGTTCAAATGCGTCCGGACATCAGTAAATGACACTACTTTTGTGGACCCGAACCCATAAGCTATCTCTGTGTAAACCATAATTGTTCCGTCATGTTGTAATGTACACTTTTTTTCCCTTCTCTGTTATGCATGTATTGTCTATGTATTTTCTATTTGGTCGAATGAATGAATGAATCTACAGTAATCTTCCTGAACGTATCCATGATGATAAAATATATTGAATACTGCACATTATGATTAAAACACAACCCCCCCCCCCCAAAAAAAATAAATAAATAAATAAATAAATAAATCAACCCTTCACACACTGGCACAAATGCATGCATGCGCACACACGGCCGTGCGCGTATAAATAACATGTCCAGTTTGATGAATAATGTGTCCAGTTTTGTGTAGCTTCCTAGGCGGAGATATGATCGTACCCTCCAATATTGTTACTATAGTCTTACTTTTAGCCAAATATCACATCCATTGTAGCAAATGGAGAGGAAACAAACCCTCTTTTTCCTGTTTTATGAACGAATTCAAATTGTACTATTCTGTATTACTTAGTTTAAAAGACTGGAAGGTGGCTGGAAGTATTTCTCATCAGATTTCTAAGTAATTATTGTTTTAACCTATTTCCAGTTGTATGGTGTAGCTCCTTTTTTAAAAAAAATAAAAATATTATTATGCCCCCTATTTTTTTTGTACTATGAAAAAAAGTCTGTGAAATATGGTTGTTTTTTTCCTCTTCGAGAGGTTGTATTGTATTGTATTGTTCTGTTCTTGTATAAATAAAATACAAAAAAAATGCTGGAAAACAAAAAGAACAAAATGGAACAGATTAAAAAAAGAAGAAGAAAAGGGAAAAAATATGATCGTACCGATCCACTATGCATGGTAATATGGCGGCCAGATCACTTCACCTGATTAGCCAATGAGTGAGTGTGTCTGATCAAAACTCTGGAGCAGAAGGTGGCGGTAATGCACCAATAAGCTGGATGCCAACCGCCGTAAAAGAAGAAGAAAAAGAAGTTGAAGTTTTCTTCCGGGAAAGGGTACGTAATCGGAGCATGACGAATCAGGGACGGATACACTGAGCTCTAGAGCTCGTATCCCATTCCCTGTCGTAGAGACGAGTGAAGCCATATGGCCGCCATCTTACCACTCACATCGCGTGTATTATTAGGGCCCGAGCACCGTTCGGTGCGAAGACCCTATTGTTTTTCGAATTATTATTATTATTATTATTATTATTATTATTATTATTATTATTCTGCCGCGTTTGGCCTTATTTGAAGCATTTCCCATGCACGAAAACTCATGAAATTTGATACACACATCAGTCATTGTCACCGCTACTCAGCCACAGACTTTTGGCCCTGGGCATGGCCCAGGGACTTCATAGCGCCCCTTTTTCCATTTCCCATTGAAATGAATGGGTAGAACTTTGGAATAATGATGTCATAAGGCCATTTTGAGTGAAATTACACATGGTCATTTTTAACGTACTCCTCCTAGACGGTTCATCAAATTCATGTCAAACTTTGCAAACATGATGCCAAGATATTGCTGAAGTTGAATTGCTAAGGGATTTTTGATATCTTGTAATATGATTCTGATTCTGATACAATTTAGCCGTTATGGGCCTGTCTGGTATAGTGCCACCAACTGGCCAAGGAAAGAATAGGGTTTTGAATATGTGTGTTTTGCATACATGTCAACCTATACGGAATGTCTGTATTTTATACGGATTTGATTCAATAAACGTAGTATACAGGCGTACAAATAAAGTTATACGGATTTAAAAAAAAAACTTCAATATTTATTTAGAGTTATAATCAATTCCCACGATGATAAAAGAGCGCATAACATTTACAAACGTACTGTACACCACAGAAAGCACAGACAGCCAGTAAAGAGTCTTATGAAATCGTGCGTTATCTTGTGGTAGCGAGACTTCGTTCCACTTTTGATCATGCGCACACCGCATTGCGAGAATCCCGCCAACCGGGAAGTAACATTTTGTTTGAAATGCGTATTTCCACCTGAGCGACTTTCACTAGCGACTGAAAAGATTCTGAATGGGCACTCCGGCAAGATCAACACAGACACTTCCTGTGACATGCAGCCTAGTGAGGTATTGGTGCAGACTGCTAAAAAAGCTGTCATGGAGTACAATTCAGAACATTAGAGTGACACTTTGTGTTTTTGTCAAACATTGGAGCTTTGTATTCATTCTGAAGGTTTATTGTTATTAATATTGAATAAAAAGTAACTTGGATATATCATTGTTAATTATCATTCAAATTTTAGGTAAATTATTTTAATTTGCATCTTATAAGGATTTTAATACAGGTTTGATTGACCAAAGGTTGACATGTATGGTTTTGACACATGATGAATCTTAACATGCTCTTCCTAGACGGTTCATGAGATTCATGTGAAATTTGTTATACGTGATGCCAAGATGTCGCTGATATTAAATTGCAAAGGGATTTTTGATATCTTGTAATATGTTGAAATGGCCTTATGATTTTAATATCTTGCCACATAAACAGGAAACGTGTCAGAAAGCCACAGTGCATTGACTGTATGGTCAGACACTTCTTACTTCGATAGATATTATGATTATTATGATAACCTGACGCCTAATGGGCCTGCCTGTTATAGCGCCACCACCTGGCCAAGCAGGAAATGTGCCAGAAATTGGCAATGCCTTAACTGATTGATCTGACACTTTACAAAATATTGTGTATTATGATTGTGATGATATTCACGTGTAATTCAGATGCCTAGCACAGCACCACCATCTGGCCAAGCAGGAAATGTGCCAGAAATTGGCAATGCCTTAACTGATTGATCTGACACTTTATAAAATATTGTGTATTATGATTGTGATGATATTCACATGTGTAATTCAGATGCCTAGCACAGCGCCACCTTCTGGCCAAGCAGGAAATGGGGAAAAATGTTCAATTCATTGATGGATTGATCTGAAACTTTACAAAATATTGGATATCTTGAGTCTGATGATATAACATATACAACCCTGATTCCAAAAAAGTTGGGACAAAGTACAAATTGTAAATAAAAACAGAATGCAATAATTTACAAATCTCAAAAACTGATATTGTATTCACAATAGAACATAGACAACATATCAAATGTCGAAAGTGAGACATTTTGAAATTTCATGCCAAATATTGGCTCATTTGAAATTTCATATCAGCAACACATCTCAAAAAAGTTGGGACAGGGGCAATAAGAGGCTGGAAAAGTTAAAGGTACAAAAAAGGAACAGCTCGAGGACCAAATTGCAACTCATTAACATGACTGGGCATAAAAAGAGCATCTTGGAGTGGCAGTGGCTCTCAGAAGTAAAGATGGGAAGCGGATCACCAATCCCTCTACAGTGATTCTGCGCCGACAAATAGTGGAGCAATATCAGAAAGGAGTTCGACAGTGTAAAATTGCAAAGAGTTTGAACACATCATCATCCACAGTGCATAATATCATCAAAAGATTCAGAGAATCTGGAAGAATCTCTGTGCATAAGGGTCAAGGCTGGAAAACCGTACTGGGTGCCCGTGATCTTCGGGCCCTTAGACGGCACTGCATCACATACAGGCATGCTTCTGTATTGGAAATCACAAAATGGGCTCAGGAATATTTCCAGAGAACATTATCTGTGAACACAATTCACCGTGCCATCCGCCGTTGCTAGCTAAAACTCTATAGTTCAAAGAAGAAGCCGTATCTAAACATGATCCAGAAGCGCAGACGTCTTCTCTGGGCCAAGGCTCATTTAAAATGGACTGTGGCAAAGTGGAAAACTGTTCTGTGGTCAGACGAATCAAAATTTGAAGTTCTTTATGGAAATCAGGGACGCCGTGTCGTTTTGACTAAAGAGGAGAAGGACGACCCAAGTTGTTATCAGCGCTCAGTTCAGAAGCCTGCATCTCTGATGGTATGGGGTTGCATTAGTGTGTGTGGCATGGGCAGCTGACACATCTGGAAAGACACCATCAATGCTGAAAGGTATATCCAGGTTCTAGAGCAACATATGCTCCCATCCAGATGACATCTCTTTCAGGGAAGACCTTGCATTTTCCAACATGACAATGCCAAACCACATACTGCATCAATTACAGCATCATGGCTGCGTAGAAGAAGGGTCAGGGTACTGAACTGGCCAGCCTGCAGTCCAGATCTTTCACCCATAGAAAACATTTGGCGCATCATAAAATGAAAGATACAACAAAAAAGACCTAAGACAGTTGAGCAACTAGAATTGTACATTAGACAAGAATGGGTTAACATTCCTATCCCTAAACTTGAGCAACTTGTCTCCTCAGTCCCCAGACGTTTACAGACTGTTGTAAAGAGAAAAGGGGATGTCTCACAGTGGTAAACATGGCCTTGTCCCAACTTTTTTGAGATGTGTTGTCATGAACTTTAAAATCACCTAATTTTTCTCTTTAAATGATACATTTTCTCAGTTTAAACATTTGATATGTCATCTATGACATATGGCCTTTTCACAGGCCTGCCAAAAAGACCATCAAACGACTTCAGCTGGTTCAAAATGCAGCGGCTAGGGTTCTCACACGAACAAAAAGAACAGAGCACATTACCCCAATTCTAAGGTCCCTTCACTGGCTTCCAGTAAGCTACAGAATTGACTTTAAAGCATTGCTGCTGGTGTACAAATCTCTAAATGGTACAGGGCCCAATTACCTCTCTGATATGTTGCAGCGGCCTAACCCAATCAGATCTACCAGATCGCAACAGAAAAATTTACTATTAAAACCAGTTGTTAAAACAAAGTGTGGTGAAGCAGCTTTTAGCTACTATGCAGTACAGCTATGGAACCAACTGCCAGAGGACATTAAAAATGCTCCTGCTGTTGGCAGCTTCAAATCTAGGTTAAAGACCAAGCTGTTTTCAGATGCTTTCTGTTAAATAATTAATATTTTTACATTTTTTATAATCTTTACTTTCTCTGCATGTTTTAAATTTACTTTAACTTTATTCTATTTTATTCTGCTAGTTTCTTTTTTTTCTTTTTCTCCTTTTTTTCTTTTTGGCATTTTAATATTTTATTTCTACTATTGTTTAATTCTTATTATTTTCTTTTAATTCTTTTAATTCTTTTAATTAATTATTTTAGAATAAAGATAAAATTATTTTATGTAATTTTATTTCTCTATTGTTTACTGTTTTTGTTTTTACTTCTGTAAAGCACATTGAACTGCCATTGTGTATGAAATGTGCTATATAAATAAACTTGCCTTGCCTTGCCTATGTTCTATTCTGAATAAAATATGGAATTTTGAAACTTCCACATCATTGCATTCCGTTTTTATTTACAATTTGTACTTTGTCCCAACTTTTTTGGAATTGGGGTTGTACAATTCTGTGCACACTCATATATATATATATATATATATATATATATATATATATATATATATATATATATATATATATACACTCATATGCATATTTATGCATACACACAAGTATGCACTCACATGCATGCACACGCAACATCTATGAGCACACTCTCTTTCACACATACACTTTTTCTCTCTCTCCCTCTGACAAACAGACGCACACACACGTATACAATAATAGCGGCGCTCCAGCAAAGCACCATACCTAAGAAAAAAGGGTAAACCTTTGAGTCGATTTTTTTGTGGTTTGTCCGTGTACGTGTCCCACCAGTCATACACACCGCCTAGTGGCCAGTGTTAGTAATTACCAGTCATACACACCGCCTACTGGCCAGTGCTAGCCAGTAAAGAAATAAAACAAAAGAGACTGGCTAGGATATAAGAAAATTCTACAACCCAGAAACAGATGGGAGCTCAGCTTTTAGGCAGTGCCTAAATCTATATATTAGTGACCTTTCATCATTGTGCATTTTGTTGCAGACATATGAAAACTCTGCATGTACACACACTGCAGACACAGGAAAGCTAAGATGACGTAAGATTACAGCGTGAGATAGAGATAAGGAGGAGACACATGTATAGTTTTGTACATATATAAATGCACATTTTCACACCACAGAAACACACACACACAGTCTTTGTCTGTCTATCTCTCATCCGTCAAGCATTCATGGCATTTGCAACATGCATATCACCTTTGAACATTTGATGAATATATGACATGTGACTGTTTTGTTGGGTGGCGGGATGTCCTGGGTTGTGGAACCACACGTGCGAGGGCCCGTCAAGGCCACTAGCGGCTTTAATTATTATTATTATTATTATTATTATTATTAGCGTTAAACCGTCGTATCTGATCAAATTTGCCCTAAGAAAAGTATCTCCTGGCTTTTTTCTTTTCATTACCTCCTCTTATTTTCTCAACTTTACTCACATTCCTTACGTATCTTTATAGCCCTCCCCTTCACTGTTGTTGATTTTTTTTCCTTTTCCAGTTCAGTCTCTGATTTTATTTATTTACTTAGTTAGTTTTTGAATGGCTCTTTTACTAGAGCGGCGGCTACAATTATCGACCCCTTAATGATCTTTTGGCCACTGCAAAAGTAGAAAAGACTTTCAACACATAAATTGTGCATGAATAGTTACTCAAACTTCCATGGGGGTTGATTCCTGATTACTTGGCGTATGAGATCACGTGACACTGTTCCACAAGTATTGACACCTTTGTCCACAGTTATTGACACCCAGATGATTGATTATTAAAAAAAAAATAATCGGTATGTGGTATTAACAAAGCATAGTTTTTTATTTAAAATTTGATCTTGTTGATTGATTAACCAATAATAACTGTTGTAACTGAAACTCACCTTTACAAAGTTGTTTTTTATTGGTAAATCTGAACAGGTGTCGATAATTATGGACTGTCGATAATTGTAGCTGCTACTCTACTATAATTATTTTTCTTTTTGAATTTGAGCCATTGGGCTTGAGCTCTCACATTCAATATCAAACGTCTAGACTTTGGCTTTGATCTAGTCTGGGACATTTCCATTGAAAATCCGTCCACAACGTTTGACTTGATGGTTGGTACAGTTCACTGCTGCACATGCAAGCATTTTTCTTGTAATTTTTCTCACTGACTACATAAATAACCTGTCCAGTTTTGTGTGGCTTCCAGTAGCCTAAATGACCGTTCCACTCCATGATGCAAGTGGTAAGATAGCGGCCAGATGGCTTCACTCTGACGAGCCTATGAGCTTTCCAGATTTTATACAGACTCAGTGGACGGCTACATTGTGACTGAGAAGACCTAGTTTCAAAATGAAAATGGGGCTAGCACACTGATCTCTACATAAAACCTATGGATAACTCATCGGCTTGTCAGAGTGAAGCCATCTGGCCACCATATTACCATGCACATCGGATGGGTATGGTCATATCTCTTCCTAGGAAGCTACACAAAACTGGATGTGTTATTCATCTAATTGTTGAGGAAAAACAAAAACCCACAAATTGGACATGTTATTTATGAGCTATTCCACCGAATCAGTGCCATTTCCGTCCCTAGAAAATTATATGTATAAATGCACATAAAAATGTACTTTAAAATACATTTCCTTATTATGCAGAATGTCCTGCACATTGATCTGATTTCAAATTTAAGATATATAATTGTAAGGATTAATAAAAACTACCTAAAACACTGAAAAATAGCATGTGTTACCTGTCCCCGCACTCTAACTTTATACTTAACTATGAAATATTATGATTAAAATCCTTCAGAAACAGTATTTCTTTTGCACTGTTGTGTGACTCCATATCCTATCCATGGTTTAAATATATTTTTTTCATAAGAAATCCAGAATATCTTAGTTAAAATACACATTTTAGTCATGTCCCTGGGTTTTCACTCAGTCCTGTTACCCAAACATATTACCCCATCTGACAAATTTGGAACATTCCATAAATCACATGTTCAACAGGAAGTTACATCAGTTGTGTCTTCTGAAGGCCATGGGAAGACCAAAAGTTAGTTCTCTCATTTACTTTTCTGTATATTTGATGATTTTTTTTTAACTTTGACTGATAAGGTCAATGGGTGGCACGGTGGTGTAGTGGTTAGCGCTGTTGCCTCACAGCAAGAAGGTCCTGGGTTCGAGCCCCGGGGCCGGCGAGGGCCTTTCTGTGTGGAGTTTGCATGTTCTCCCCGTGTCCGCGTGGGTTTCCTCTGGGTGCTCCGGTTTCCCCCACAGTCCAAAGACATGCAGGTTAGGTTAACTGGTGACTCTAAATTGACTGTAGGTGTGAGTGTGAATGGTTGTCTGTGTCTATGTGTCAGCCCTGTGATGACCTGGCGACTTGTCCAGGGTGTACCCCGCCTTTCGCCCGTAGTCAGCTGGGATAGGCTCCAGCTTGCCTGCGACCCTATAGAAGGATAAAGCGGCTAGAGATAATGACATGAGATGATACGGTCAATGTCAACATACTGTCCTGTTACTTAAATTATTTCTTAGATGATATTTGTTTATTTTAAAAATACAGATTTTTGGTAAATCACTAGAATGTGCTAAGTGTGGTCATGCTATTAGCGATGACATCATGTGGCTTAATTCCATGTATTAGCTAATCCTAGGCTAAAAACTCAGTCCTGTTACTTTCAGACTTTTGGTAACAGGACTGAAAAAAATGCAGCCATCTTTGACTTCCAAACCTTGTAATGTAGCCTGAGGTTGACCAATACACATTTTGAATAGTAAATCACTGGTAAATCACTAGAATGTGCTAAGTGTGGTCATGCTATTAGCGATGACATCATGTGGCTTAATTCCATGTAATATGTGTGTTATTATAATCAGTGTTGAAAAGATATAACAAATTAAGTTTAATTTGGGAGTGGTACAACAAGCAAATGGCACCCATTCGGTGGAATGTCCCTTATACACACGTGTGTGTGTGTGTGTGTGTGTGTGTCAGTCAGTGTGTGAATGGTTGATGTTTGTGGAGGTGTTTCTGTTTTAATCATGATGTACAGTATTCAATAGATTTTATCATCATGGATACATTCAGGAAGATTACTGCAGATTTTATAATAATAATAATAATAATAATAATTATTATTATTATAATAATACCAAATAGAAAATACATAGACAATACATGCATAACAGAGGAGAAAACTAAGTGTTCATTACAACATAACTGAACAATTCTGGTTTACTCAGAGATGGAGACAGCATGTAGGTTTGGGTCCACAAAAGTATCGTCATTTCCTGTTGCCTGGAGGCATGTGAACCCTCATATACTGTTCCAGATAAGCAATTAAAAAAAAAAGAAGTCTGTTGCACAGAATGAAAAATGAAATGAAACTAATCATGCAAATAATAGATAGAACAGAGAGTTACATGGAGATATTACAAATTAACTATTTAGAAACAGTTTGATACCAATCTATAGCTATAGTTACAAATTATGTATAATCAATCATCTAATAATAAAATTAAACAAGTTCTAAATTAATTTACTGCATTATAACAAAACAATAAATTATTCTCATACTCCATTTATTACAAAATATTTCCATACAAATTAATTTTTCCAAAATATTAAAAATGTTTGACATAAATTTCAAGAAAACCTAAATAACATCAGGCAATATCTATTTATAACTATATCAAGCAAAAATAAGATCAATATAACAATTCCATAGTATAAAAAAGCCAATGTGTATTAAAGAAAATGAGATGTGAGATATTAGTGCGAGCACTGAGGAATAATCTATAAGTTATTGAACTCTATCAGGATCAAGTCATGTGTAGTGTGAATTATGTGACCAATAAATACTGTTAAGACATGACTGTGAGAATGAAGTGAAAATGGCAAATAACATGAGAAAATAATCCTGTTTGAACAACTGTCGTAAATAGAAAGGAAGAAGAAATATACGAAAGAGAAAGATGCACTGTATAAGAGAAAAACTGAAATAATCTACGTAAAAATAATTATAGTAGTAAAAGAGCCATTTAAAAATGATCAGAGACTGGATTGGAAAAGGAAAAAAAAACAATAACAGTGAAGGGGAGCACTATAAAGATATGTAAGGAATGTGGGTAAAGTTGAGAAAATAAGAGGAGGTAATGAAAGAAAAATTAAAAGTCAGGAAATACTTTTTCTTGGGGCAAGTTTGATTGGATACAGCGGTTTAACACACAAGCCAAATACACGCGATGTGAGTGGTAAGATGACGGCCAGATAGCTTAACTTGTCTGTACAGCACAGACTGGCAGACAAAGTTCGTTACTATCTAGACCTCCTAATTGACCCCCCCAATAATATCCAAACCAGCTGACCCTCCAAGACATGGAAAAAAACCTGCATCAAAAAAATCTAAAGAGTAATGTCACTGATCTGTCTGGATTTATCTAAGCTTAAACTTGCTGAAAAGTCAGCCCTGTCAATAATCACATGGTTTCATTGATTGAGATCTTTACTGGCATTAATGAAGTACAAAGTGAATAGACAGTTACAAAGTGACAATAGGATAGCAACAGAAAGTTATTAATTTATTCCATGGTGGTCCCATTATTGAGGTATCGTGGTTGTGTTGTGTGATTAAAATGCTACGGAAAATGAAAGCAACCGCACATGTTCAACTCACGACAGTCAACATGTCGAAGCAGCAAGGGAACATTACTGACGACTTTAACAAATTGAACTGTAACAACTTTGAGGGTGGGCAATGAGGAACCGGAGCCAGATGCTACAATTCAAAGTGTGCTCTTTTTATTTTTAACTACACTTATCAGTGACTATTAAACTACTATGTAGACACACTACACACACACACACGCAATGGGGTGTCACAGCCCTTTCTCTCATTCCTGGCTGTCTGAAAGACACACAGAGATGCAGATTAATAGATAGCCAGTAATTATACACAAGTGCACCTCGTCGCATGTGGTGTGAGATACTGGTTCAACCTGACTCCTCACTGTTCACAGCTGATGCTCGACCACACCCTCGCTGCCACATACTGTCACCGCCTAACTCAGCCTGGGGAGATATCTGGCCTACAGCTGACCCCCACCCCCCGGTGGGAGAGTTAATCTGCCACCACTATCTGCACCTCCAGCCTGTGGACCACCTTGAATTTAAAGGGTTGAAGGGCCAGATACCAATGAGTGAGCCACACGTTAGCATCCTTCATATGGTGAAGCCACTGGAGCGGGGCATGGTTGGAATAGAGGGTGAATGGGCATCCAAGCAGGTAGTACCAGAGAGTGAGGACCACTTTTAACTGAGCAAAAGACTGTTCGCGCAGCTCCGTCCACTAGACTGGATCTGGCACCCCCTTTTTAGTAAGGTCAGTCAGTGGGCTGGTGACATCCGAAAAGTTAGGCACAAATCGCTTATAATAGCCAGCAAGTCCCAGGAACTGCCTGACCCCTTTTTTGGTCTTAGGTCTTGGGCAGGCCACAATCACTGCAGTCTTATCAATTTGGGGATGCACCTGCCCATGACCCAAGTAGAAGCCCAGATACCATACTTCCACCCGTCCAATTGCACACTTTTTTGGGGTTGCTGTGAGCCCAGTGTGCCTCAGTGACCTCAGGACTGCCCTGAGATGTTGCAGATGCTGCTCCCTATCATTACTATAAATGATTGTCATCTAGACAGGCTGCCGCATACACATTGTGGGGATGGAGAATTCAGTTCATGAGTTGCTGAAACATCACCGGGACCCCGAACAACCCAAAAGGAAGGGTGACAAATTGCTGTAATGCAAATGGACTGGAAAAGGCCATTTTTTCATGGGATAATGGAGTCAAGGCGATCTGCCAATATCCCTTTGTTAAATCCAGTGTTGAGTAAAAGTGAGCCATGCCTAACTGATCAAGTAGTTAATCAATGTGAGGCATCAGATATGCATCAAATTTAGACACTACATTGACTTTTCGATGGTCCACACCAAACTGGACCAACCTGTCTTCAACTGTCCCACCTCTGCGGAATTACTGTCACCAAAGCCACAGGAACCTCCTCTGTCCATGGTTTCAGGAGATTGAGGTGGTAAATTTGACGTGTCACCTCTAGCTGGACACTTGGTCTCATAGTTGACCTCCCCAATTCACCGTGTGTCCTCAAAGCGCCCTTGCCACTTGGCAAGTAGTTTTGAGCTTAAGGTGGGCAGCAAAATGAGTACTTCCCAGCGCAAATTCCCTTAGCCATGTCCCTCTGTTGTACAGACGAGCTTGACATTCTTGGGCTTGTAGCAAATCCTCCTGGGTTATGTGACTCAGTGGGTGGAGTTTTGCTCTCAGGTCAAGAACGTCATCTCATCTCATCTCATTATCTCTAGCCGCTTTATCCTTCTACAGGGTCGCAGGCAAGCTGGAGCCTATCCCAGCTGACTACGGGCGAAAGGCGGGGTACACCCTGGACAAGTCGCCAGGTCATCACAGGGCTGACACATAGACACAGACAACCATTCACACTCACATTCACACCTACGGTCAATTTAGAGTCACCAGTTAACCTAACCTGCATGTCTTTGGACTGTGGGGGAAAACGGAGCACCCGGAGGAAACCCACGCGGACACGGGGAGAACATGCAAACTCCACACAGAAAGGCCCTCACCGGCCCCGGGGCTCGAACCCAGGACCTTCTTGCTGTGAGATGACAGCGCTAACCACTACACCACCGTGCCGCCCGGTCAAGAACGTATTGAATTTTATTTTTGCTTTGAGAAGGCCCCTCCCAATTTTCCTCTAATGATGTCTAAGACATCATGGGGCTTGGGCCCATACAGCAATTAGAATGGGGAAAACCCAGTGGAGGTTTGTGGGACCTTGCACACTGCAAACAACAGAGGGTCTAGCTACCTATCCAGTTTTTAGCATCCCTGTGAACGAACTTATGAATCATGTCCTTAAGTGTTTGGTTAAATTGTTCGACCAGCCCATCTGTTTGTGGATGATAAACACTATTACGAATCAATTTAATCCCCAATAATTCATACGATTCACATTGTGTGCGTGACACACAAAAGTAATGCCTTGATCAGTCAGGATTTCTTATGGAATCCCGACTTGGGAGATAAGGCAGAAGAGCGCCTCCACAACACTGCGTGCTGATATACTGTGAAGAGGCACTGCTTCCGGGTATCGCATTTCATAATCCACTATGACTAACACAAAACGATACCTGTGTGCAGATCGATCTAATGGCCTGATGAGATCCATGCCTATTCTTTCAAAGGGGATCTAAATTAATGGTAATGGGCGCAATGACGCTTTTGGTGTGGCCACTGGATTTACCAGCTGGCATTCATGACAAGCTGCATTGGCATGAATCTCTGGCCAATAGAAACAGGCCATGAGACGATTCAGTGTTTTATCCTGCCCCAAGTGCCTAGCCACAAGATTATGATGAGCCACATGGAATAAAAGTTCCCTACAGCTCTTCGGGACCAACAACTATGTTATCTCTTCTTTAGTTTGAGTGTCCTACATCACTCGATATAGCCTATCTTTAATAATATAGAAATATGGGAAGGAACACACAACGTTAGGTTGGAGGATTTAGCCATCAATTACTTTCACTTGGGCAAACGTGAGATGAACCCTTCTGCTCCAATGGGAAATCCCCTAAGGGATTCCTCAGAGAGAGAGGAGAGCTCTCCCTCCTCTCCATTTAATCATGACATGGAGCTGATGTGGATGGCCCTGGGACTGCCTCTCCAGCGAAAGTTGAGGCAGGACTCCCCCATGACGTACTACTGCAAGACCCACCTACTACCTACTGTTTCATTAATGTTTGAAACCCCGGCCAATCTGTTCCCAGGATCAGCGGGTGAGTGAGGCTTGGACTAACCGCTGCTTCCACACCATGTTTTTCTCCCCAGAAGTGAATAGTGACAGGCATTAGTGGATATCTGTGAATGTTCCTGTGCACATATCTGACTTTCACCAGTCGTGCATTTCCTGGCACCTCGCATTGAATCAGGCTTTGACGCATGGAGGTCTGATTACAAGCAGAATCCACCAAAGCCTGATGTGTACCCCCTTGAATACTCACAATGACTCTGTATGCTCCTGCTCGATTAGGGGAAGCCTGCAGTGTGTCAGGGACACGAATCAGTAGCCCTGCCTCCTTGTGGTAGCGCTGATTCCCCACATTCCCTCTGCACCGACAGAGCTGTCCAGGCTTGCTCCCGTTTCTGGTGGGCATGGATGAGTCCACCTATGGAGAGAGAGAGGGGGTTAATGGTGGCACAGACACAGAAGGAGAAGGGAGAGAAGAAACACGAGGACAGACACAAGTGTGGGGAGTGGGTTTTGGAGGAATTGGCCCCCATTTCTGTGGGGCTGGGGTAGGGGAGGGGTGAGGAGAGCGAGAAGGAGAGGGAGGGGGAGAAAGTGAAAATGAGAGAGAGAGCGAGAGAGAGGAAGAAAAGCTGCGGGGGTGCTTGCTCCCGGAAACGCCGTCAGGTGGTCCTCTGCCAGCCGGACCGCCTCCACCAGTGATGCCGCTCAGTGACTCTGGGCCCACGTTGATGTATTTCTCGGCAATGCGCGACAAACAATTCCAGCATCACGCGGTCGATGATGTCCTCCACGCTGCACTCACCTGCCCATAACCACTGCTGGCAGGTGTCTCAGAGCTGCTGTGTGACTACACCCTCGCTGCCACACTAACGTTGTAAAAAGATCCAAAATGTAAGGTAATTAACACTGGACAAGTCTTGCAGTGACTGATATTAGCATATAACAAATTATGCATGAAAAATGGATCATGTCTTTATGATTTCCTCCAGTTCAAGCACGAGTTTTAGAGTGATAATAGGCAAACAAGCAATGCTTTGGGGGAGTATAGGGGAGATTTGGGACAGTTTGTATTCCCATAAATTAATTTCAACCAATCAGGTTTTAGATTACATCAGAAGTTAGATGTTGTCCTGTCGAGTAACCTACTTCCTGTGGAGCCACGAAGCTGGACAGTAGTTCAATATTTTTGTCAACCAAAACTTGTATTTTCTACTTCACCTCCCCCTCCATTCTATGGTGTAATGTATGCTGAAGAAATCTGGATTTGTTAGGAATTAAAGGATGTAGTTTACAGTTACCATATGTAGTATTATTTATTAAACTTAAATTCTGGGGAAAGAAACATTTAAGGATTTTTTTTTCCCAAAATGTCCAGATGGGGACAGTTTGGACAGTTCATGTTAAAGGCTTTTTCTTGTAGTGTATATAAATATAAAATGGTTTAAAAATTTGTTAAAAATCTGGGAGTGTACCTGTTTGAGGTTTAGCTTGTTTCATTACCGATAGCCCCTCCTGCACACTACCCCCTTGGCAGCTTCACCGTCATTGATTGGTTGCTGCGTGGCCTCATCCTCCAAGATCACTTCAGAAATGAACCAGTTTTTGGAAGTTGTAAACTTAGTAAATAAGTAAATTTTTAATTTAATTTTTTTAATTTAAAAGTCATCCATGCCTTTATTACATCCCGGCTAGATTACTGCAATTCCCTCTATCTTGGTCTCCCCCAGTCTCAATTAATGCGTTTACAGTTGGTGCAAAATGCAGTTGCTAGACTGCTGACAGGTACCAAGAAGAGAGAGCACATTACCCCTGTTCTGGCTTCTTTACACTGGCTCCCCATTAGTTTTTAGGATCCAATTTAAAGTCCTACTAATAGTCTACAAGGTGCTGCATGGTCAAGCCCCTATTTACATCTCAGATTTTCTGAAACCACCCCCTGCACCTAGGTCCCTCAGATCTGCTGATAAAGGTCTCCTCCATGTGGCCCGGACTCACCTCAAACAAAAAGGTGATAGGGCATTTGCAGTAGCGGCTCCAAGTCTGTGGAACTGTTTGCCCCCAGACATTAGATTTGCCCCCTCTATCTCCTCTTTTAAATCCAGGCTCAAAACTCACCTCTACTCACTGGCTTTTGCATCCTCTTATGGCCCTTTTCCAATACCCTTTTCCAGCTCACTTCAGTTCACTTCAGCCCGACACGGCTCGCGTTTCGACTGCCCCAGAGCAGCACGACTCAGCTCACTTCAGCCCTACTCAGCACCCAAAACTCGCACGGTTTTGGAGTAGGGCTGAAGCGAGCCAAACCGAGCTGAGTGGGGCTAGGGGCGTGAGGAGACACTCCCCTGTGCACTGATTGGTGAGGAGGAGTGTCCTCACATGCCCACACACGCCCCGCGAGCACGCTGGGATCTGTAAACCCAGAAGAAGAATAATTACGAATTACGAGAATTTCTGAAGCCTTATGCGCCTCGCCTCATCTATACGCTCTTGCCAGTATCTGTTGGCGTTGTCGGTGACAACAAGCCACAGCACCAAGACCAGCAACACTAACGACTCCATGTCCTCCATGTTTATTGTTTACTATCCGGGTCGTGAGACTACCGCTTAAAAGGTCACTGATGTCACTGTTTGCGCCACCTAATGACATCACGTGACGTCCACCCACTTTCGCTAACTCCACCCAATGTGTCCACCCACTTCCAGCCAGCACGGTTCAGCGCGGTTGTAGTCGAAATGCAACTCCAACAGCCCCACTCAGCTCGACTCAGCCCAACTCAGCACGGCACGGCTCAGCCCAACTCAGCCGCGTTGGTAGTGGAAAAGCGGCATTAGCTGCCCATTCCCTAGTTCTTTTTGTAGTGGGTGTTATTCAATGTTGTTGTTCATTTGTTGTTTGTGTAATTCTGGCCTCTTTGTTTATCTGTCAATCTCTGTGTTTGTAATGTGTATTTTTGTTGCAGCTATTAATGCATCTTTTCTTTTTGTGTTTGTCCATTTTACTTCTGATTTCTTAGCGACCCTATGTACAGCACTTTGATCAGTGAAAACTATTTTAAATGTGCTTTATAAATTAAATTTACTTACTTACTTACTAAACTTGGGGCCTATGCTATCATCTAGGCAATCTTATTTTCAATTTATTTATGTGATCATCATGCACATCTTCAATTCCTATAATTATTTGTACAAACTGGGGTGTACGTGAATCAAGTGGTTCATCAGATTATACCTATTGCCTCCTCCTGCCACACAACAAGGCATCGTTTGCACGAAGGTGTAGAAGGGGACTCTACCTCTCCACTATCATTTACCCTAAAAGGAAAATATTACCATATCTCGCTCAGAGAGCCTTGTTTCTCGATCAGTTTCAGCAATCTAATGTCACTAGTTTGTTTAGCGGTTGCTGCATTCATAGCGTCTTCCCAAACAGCTAGATAACTCGAAGCAGTGTGTCATGGTCACTGGTCAGAGGGAGAGCTCGTCACTGTTAGTGGTAAGCTGCTTTTACACGGGCACTTGGGCCAGAACAAGTTGTTCCTGGAACAAGTTGCCCTGGTGCAATTGCCCATCTAAATATGATTTGTTCCAGAACAATTTCACATCGGTAGGTGCAATTTGCTCCACTTTGAGGCAGTACAACTTGTTCTGGAACATCTTGTTCTGGGAACAACTTTTTCTCACTTACTGTCTAAACACATGCACAGTAGCCTTCATCTGGGTCATTTATCATCTGGACAAGACCAGTTTGCGGCAAATTTAATGGTCAGTTCTTCTTGACTGCTTTTCCTTGTCAAAATTCTTCGCCTTTAAATGATGGAATCAAGCTATTCCTAAGCCACTCGCAGTGATAAATGGACTAAAGAAGTTCTTATCCTCATCCAATTGTGATTACAACTATTTTGACCTGGAAAGTAATGTCAGCGGAGCACCATACCTAAGAAAAAATGGTAAACCCATCGAGTCGATTTTTTGTGGTTTGTCCGTGTACGTGTACCACCAGTCATACACACCGCCTAGTGGCCAGTGTTAGTAATTACCAGTCATACACACCGCCTAGTGGCCAGTGTTAGTAATTACCAGTCATACACACCGCCTAGTGGCCAGTGTTAGTAATTACCAGTCATACACACCGCCAAGTGGCCAGTGTTGGTAATTACCAGTCATACACACCACCTAATGGTCGGTGTTAGTAATTACCAGTCATACACACCGCCTAGTGGCCAGTGTTAGTAATTACCAGTCATACACGCCGCCTAGTGGCCAGTGCTAGCCAGTAAAGAAATAAAACAAAAGAGACTGGCTATGATATAAGAAAATTCTACAACCCAGAAACAGATGGGAGCTCCGCTTTTAGGCAGTGCCTAAATCTATATATTAGCACCCTATAGTTAAGAATCAAGAGGCACCATGTCTTAAAACTGCATTCCTCTAATAAAATTGTTTGAATAATAAAAACTTGCATGAAACAATATTCTAAATAAAAACATAGCAATTTAAATGTATTATTTTTCTGGCACAAATATCCAGGAAAAGGAAATCTATTGGCCTTTATGAAAAGCAAGAGAGGTTGATGAACAACATGATGTCATCCTTCTTTGAATTCTAGGCAGAGGCTACCAAGTGCTTTTCTGAGCTAGAAGAGAAAAGGATGAGGTTTGAAAATGAACACAAATAGAAAAGAAGAGAGGTTGAGTGTCGGCATGAAGTTGATGATGTTCAATCAAAGGCCTTAGTCTCAACAGCCCACCAGCCTCAGCAGCACCCATCATACTATGATCCATTCTTTACTCAGTTATATTTTTGCAAATATAAACTACTTATTCTCATTGGCAACTTTTAGCTGCATCTCTATAGGATTGTAGAAAAATTTCCATCAAATATTTAAAACTTTTAAATTTTGTTCAATGATTTGTATTAATAAATGCAAAATCTAACTTTGAAAAGTAACAAGAGCACTGGAATTTATAACATCAAATGGCATTAATTTATTTATTATTAGTGTGCTTGCCAAAGGCAAGCACACTATTTTTCTTCTTAAGTTTACTTATTCTGCCTTATTCCGACACGTTTTTTGGATCCACTACTCCTCCTAGAGCATTCGAGATAAAGGCACCGTTCCAACTCTGAGACGTCTGGCCCGAAGTGGTGTAGTGTGCTTGTATACAGCTTTTGGATCAATGCACCCGTTCTCTTGTTCTTGTCGTTTTTTCTTTTGTTTTTTTCCCATAGAGAATGAATAGGGCTCATGAATCGAATCGTCCTACTCGGACACGCTCCATCGCAGATGCACCAAACCTCATGCGATACTTCAGGCCAACTCCCCCGACAAATACATGCAATCGGTTCTGACCCGCACTCATATTTTTCCTTTCTTTTTGCTCATCACTTTTTCCTCCATAGGCTTGCATTGATTTTTGGCCCCATTGAAAATGAATGGTGTTTCAGGAGAAAAACTTTCACTCTCCATCAATTTTTTTAAGCAAGTGACCAAACTTCAAGAAACTTCACTTGATGCCTCAGGCCAAGTCCCCGCACAGATCCATCCCCTCATCTGAGACCTGCCCTTGTCTTTTCCGTGGTTTTCATGCATCTCTTTTTACCTCCATAGGCTTCCATTGATTTTTGGCCCCATTCAAATGAATGGAGTTTTGCTCAGTAACACTTCACCACACATCCACCAAACTTCATATGGCACCTCAGGCCAAATCACCCATGACACACATGATATCGGTTCTGACCCGCCAGGGGCGCCGCTAGAAATCTTGGGCCCTATGAAAGATTACAATTTAGGGCCCCCCCCGGTAAAATTTTCAAGCTCAAGCAACTGAATTTGAAGTCTGTTTTTGGCTGGCACTTCTACTTTACTATGCATGTGATCAGCTACCTAGCAAGTTTAGGTGATACAATTATTTGGTATATGAACATTTTAAATGCAGAACTGTCAGAATTAGACTGAATAGACTGTTGCCTTAAAATGAAAATTCCATGATACAGTGGTGCTTGAAAGTTTGTGAACCCTTTAGAATTTTCTATATTTCTGCATAAATGTGACCTAAAACATCATCAGATTTTCACACAAGTCCTAAAAGTAGATAAAGAAAACCCAGTTAAACAAATGAGACAAAAATATTATACTTGGTCATTTATTTATTGAGGAAAATGATCCAATATTACATATCTGTGAGTGGCAAAAGTATGTGAACCTTTGCATTCAGTATCTGGTGTGACCCCCTTGTGCAGCAATAACTGCAACTAAACGTTTCCAGTAACTGTTGATCAGTCCTGCACACCGGCTTGGAGGAATTTTAGCTCATTCTTCCGTACAGAACAGCTTCAACTCTGGGATGTTGGTGGGTTTCCTCACATGAACTGCTCGCTTCAGGTTCTTCCAAAACATTTCAATTGGATTAAGGTCATGACTTTGACTTGGCCATTCCAAAACATTAACTTTATGCTTCTTTAACCATTCTTTGCTAGAATGACTTGTGTGCTTAGGGTCGTTGTCTTGTTGCATGACCCACCTTCTCTTGAGATTCAGTTCATGGACAGATGTCCTGACATTTTCCTTTAGAATTTGCTGGTATAATTCAGAATTCATTGCTCCATCAATGATGGCAAGCCGTCCTGGCCCAGATGCAGCAAAACAGGCCCAAACCATGATACTACCACCACCATGTTTCACAGATGGGATAAGGTTCTCATGCTGGAATGCAGTGTTTTCCTTTCTCCAAACATCTCATCTCATTATCTCTAGCCGCTTTATCCTTCTACAGGGTCGCAGGCAAGCTGGAGCCTATCCCAGCTGACTACGGGCGAAAGGCGGGGTACACCCTGGACAAGTCGCCAGGTCATCACAGGGCTGACACATAGACACAGACAACCATTCACACTCACATTCACACCTACGGTCAATTTAGAGTCACCAGTTAACCTAACCTGCATGTCTTTGGACTGTGGGGGAAACCAGAGCACCCGGAGGAAACCCACGCGGACACGGGGAGAACATGCAAACTCCACACAGAAAGGCCCTCGCCGGCCCCGGGGCTCGAACCCAGGACCTTCTTGCTGTGAGGCGACAGCGCTAACCACTACACCACCGTGCCGCCCCTTCTCCAAACATAACGCTTCTCATTTAAACCAAAAAGTTCTATTTTGGTCTCATCCATCCACAAAACATTTTTCCAATAGCCTTCTGGCTTGTCCATGTGATCTTTAGCAAACTGCAGACGAACAGCAATGTTCTTTTTGGAGAGCAGTGGCTTTCTCCTTGCAACCCTGCCATGCACACCATTGTTGTTCAGTGTTCTTCTGATAGTGGACTCATGAACATTAGCATTAGCCAATGTGAGAGAGGCCTTCAGTTGCTTAGAAGTTACCCTGGGGTCCTTTGTGACCTCACCAACTATTACACGCCTTGCTCTTGGAGTGATTTGTTGGTAGACCACTCCTGGGGAGGGTAACAACGGTCTTGAATTTCTTCCATTTGTACACAATCTGTTTGACTGTTGATTGCTGGAGTCCAAACTATTTAGAGATGGTTTTGTAACCTTTTCCAGCCTGATGAGCATCAACAACACTTTTTCTGAGGTCCTCAGAAATTTCCTTTGTTTGTGCCATGATACACTTCCACAAACATGCGTTGTGTAGATCAGACTTTGATATATCCCTGTTCTTTAAATAAAACAGGGTGCCCACTCACCTGATTGTCATCCCATTGATTGAAAACACCTGACTCTAATTTCACCTTCAAATTAACTGCTAATCCTAGAGGTTCACATACTTTTGCCACTCACAAATATGTAATATTGGATCATTTTCCTCAATAAATAAATGACCAAGTATAATATTTTTGTCTCATTTGTTTAACTGGGTTCTCTTTATCTACTTTTAGGACTTGTGTGAAAATCTGATGATGTTTTAGGTCATATTTATGCAGAAATATAGAAAATTCTAAAGGGTTCACAAACTTTCAAGCACCACTGTATATATGGAAGATATATTATTTTTCTTTTATGAGCAACTATTATTAGGCCACTCAGTAGCCTATGGAGTTCATTCAATCCAAATGTTTGTGTTGAGAGAAGTTGCATGCATCACTGTATCAGTATGGATTTATAACATTCTGTATGCACATTATGGATATTCCAGAGCCCTCCAGCAAACATCATCAATAATCAGGATTACAAAATGTATTCCTTTGTTTCCTCCATTTATTGACTTATTGTATGTGATCAAATGTATGCCTTGATGAATAACTACACTAGTTTTTTGATACAATTACATAGTGCACGGCAAGAAATCCACTGTTTTTGGTTTCTTTTAGGCATCACACATTTATTAGAAAACACAGCAAATGTTCAAATATTCAAGTTAAATACTTAGCAACAGTATCAATAAATCCATACATGAACAATAGCAATGATATCTATGACCACAGCTAATGTGCAAAATATTAAAGTTAAATACTTAACAATATCAACAAATCCACACATGAACAATGGCAAAACATCTAGACTTAATTATACAATAAAGATACCTATGAAAAAAGGTGATCTTTTTTTCACACACAGTGTGATATCTCATCTCATCTCATTATCTCTAGCCACTTTATCCTGTTCTACAGGGTCGCAGGCAAGCTAGAGCCTATCCCAGCTGACTACGGGCGAAAGGCGGGGTACACCCGGGACAAGTCGCCAGGTCATCACAGGGCTGACACATAGACACAGACAACCATTCACACTCACATTCATACCTACGGTCAATTTAGAGTCACCAGTTAACCTAACCTGCATGTCTTTGGACTGTGGGGGAAACCGGAGCACCCGGAGGAAACCCACGTGGACACGGGGAGAACATGCAAACTCCACACAGAAAGGCCCTCACCGGCCACAGGGCTCGAATCCGGACCTTCTTGCTGTGAGGCGACAGCGCTAACCACTACACCACCGTGCCGCCCAGTGTGATATCTGGACTTCATAATTTATCACACCTGCTCCTGCTTAGCAACTTCTAGAATGTTCACCTCTGTTGCGCACATAGAAAAACTGACAGCTGATCTAAGCTGCGCTAATAGCTCTGTGCATACACGGAGCATACACATTTCACGTGTCCCGCTCCCAGAATCAGACTGTACCATTAGTAAAAAGGGTGGAGGGCTGAAATGACAATATCATAAATAATTCAAGAAAAATGTTATAGCAAATCATAACCATGTATAATTTGCATATTTTAACAGATGAAATGAAATATTTTATTTCAAAAACTTAAACAAGGCAATACTATTAAAATAATATTAATATCCCTCACAGGCCCCGTCAGTGCCAGGCCCTTAGAATCGTCCTAACTTTCCCCCCCAGCGGCGCCCGTGGACCCGCACTCGTCTTTGTCTTGCCTTTCATCCATCCATTTTTTCTCCATTTTGCCGCTAATCACTGGAAGCTTGACTGAGTCATTCCTCCCTTCCCCCATAGGTGATGATGCATTTGGCAAGGATCTGCTCATTTGAAACTTTGACAGCAAATCAACTTCAACTCAATGGCCACTTTATTAGGAATACTTACACGCACACATGATAGCAATTAGCATATAAGCATTCACGTGTTACCATGCTAGCTATTAGCATGTTACCCATTACGATATCATGCCTGCTGTTAGCTCACGAGTTGTTAGCATGTTCACCATTAGCATGTTATCATGAGAGCTGTTAACATGTTAGGATTCGCATGGTAACATGCAGAGTTCACATGTTTGCTGTTAGCAAGTTCGCCTGAGCATGTTAGCATGCTAACTGTTAGCATGTTAGCTGTTAGCATGTCACCCTCAGCGTGTTAGCATGCTAAAAGTTAACATATTAGCATGTTAGCCTGTTAGCATGATAGCTGTCAGCATATCAGCCTTAAAGTGTTAGAATTTTAACAAATAGCATGTTAATCATTAGCATGTTAGAATGCTAGCTGTTAGCATGTTATCTATTAGCATGTTAGTATGTTAACTGTTAGCATGCTAGTTGTTAGCATGTTGGCATGCTAGCTTTTAGCATGCTAGCATGATAGCTGTTCTGCTACAGCTCAGCAAGCACACTTTGCATTTTCTCTGCGGAAATGCAGTCTAGCTGAAAATGTAATTTCATTTATTACAATATCTACTAAAGAGATAAGGATTTCCCCCTAGATTTTATATAAACAAATGATGTGCCCATTTCCTGCACAAAAAGCTTAAAGGGATAGTTCGGGATTTTTGACATGAATCTGTATGGCATCCCCATCAATAGTGTCATGCAAACACACTGACTTACCCCTGACAGCATCCTGTGAGTCCAGTTCTTGTCCAGTTTTGGTCCAGACGAAAGTAGTCCGGCAAGTTTGTTGGGGTCACGAAAGTAAAACGTTTTTCTTCTCAAAACAGTATGTGTTCAAAAGAGTGATATATTTGCATCACAAAACCGTTGCCAAATAAAAAGTCAGACCTCGAAATCGCTTGGCACTATTTTCTCTCCCTCGGTATCACTGCGCGCTGTCATGTTGACATCTGCGCAGGAATCAACACCTTTCCCATTGTTTGGCAGTGATTAGGAGTTCAGATCAACGGCGCTAACAAGCTAATTTGAGAGCAAGAACAGCGACAAATTTATCACCTTCTATAACCTATACAATAATATATTTGTGAAAATGGTGCGCACTTGCGACTATCCAGGCTGTAGCAACAAAGATGTGGCTGAATCTCTTCACACATTTCATCGTCGTAGTCAGACATGTTGTCACTAACTTTGCTAGCAGTAAACAATGTAGTGATGTGTTGGTCGCGAACGATCCGGTTCAAAGAGTGAACCGCTCTTTGAAGTGAACGACGGGAGCCGGCTCTTCGGTGGGAGCCGAGTTGGGGAGCCGAATTCGTTTTTTGTCCTTAGGTGCCTCAGAGAGAGAGAGACAGAGTTCAGCTCAGCTGAAGGATGATTGTCTATTTGACAACCATGATCATTGTTTTGTTGCCGTGAATTCCTAAAGCTCATGATATAAATTGTCGCTCATAAATTGACAGGTTCGGTCGGCAACCGCCTTGGCATGGCCAGATTAATCTGCGGTATACAACGAGACAGCAGTCATTATAACAGGAGCATATTTGCTGTTCCAGCGGCTTCTCATTACTGGTGGAGCAGAGTGCGGCACTTTTTTCTCTTTTTACATGCGCTCAAGGTGCCACATATTTTGTTGCACATTGTTCTGTGTTTGTTAAAATAATTTCCAACTTTGCTTCATAGTTTCTTAGGCCTGATTTATAGTTCATAATTTATTTTGTGGCATTTTGTTCAAGGTCGAGTGTGAAATAAAGCCATAAAGGATAAACAGTTGATGTCTTCTGTGTATTTTATATTGGTAATATAACACAGTTTTGCATTATGTTTGTGAGAAAATAATTTATTAATTGGTAAGTAAGTTTTATTTCTATAGCTAGAACATTGTTACACTGCTATACTTTACAAAGCTTTACAATGGCTACAAAAACTAAAAAATAAAATGGAAAACATCCTATTGATAAAATATAAATAATAATGTAATTAATTAACTAGTTAATTGCAGCAATTAAATCAAAAATAAAATCTCAGGAGCCGTTTGGGAGCTGAAAGAGCCGGCTCCTTATAGTAAGAAGGGCCGAAAGAGCCGGCTCCCGAAAAAGAGCCGAAATTCCCATCACTAAAACAATGAATGAAACAGCCGTGGCTGTCACCTGGCGGCAGCGCGCAGTGATACCGAGGGAGAGAAAATAGTGCCAAGCGATTTCGAGGTCTGACTTTTTATTTGGCAACGGTTTTGTGATGCAAATATATCACTCTTTTGAACACATATTGTTTTGAGACGAAAAACGTTTTACTTTCGTGACCCCAACAAACTTGCCGGACTACTTTCGTCTGGACCAAAACTGGACAAGAACTGGACTCACAGGATGCTGTCAGGGGTAAGTCAGTGTGTTTGCACGACACTATTGATGGGGATGCCATACAGATTCATGTCAAAAATCCCAAACTATCCTTTTAAGCCTCAAGCCTCACTCACAACCCGCCGTACGGGGGGTCTACGGTAAATAAAAATAAAAATTTTGGCAAAACCATGCTTGAGACTTCCGCGACACTTGCGTGTGTTCAGCGCTGTAGAAGGTCGCAGCCTGCCTGTGGTAGTGATGTGTCATGCGCAAGTGAATCAGAAGAGCCAACTCCCATTGAGTGAGAGCCGGCTCCCCACTTTTTTTTTTCCCTTTCGCTGCTCAGCTCTCACTTTCAATGGCTCAACTCTGCTCACGGCAGAACTTTGTTTTGATTGGCAGCATGGCGGCCTTGTGGCCAATCACATGTGAAGATATAGGATCATCCATTATGTGAAAACAGAGAGGGGGACAGACGCGAAAGTCAGGTAGAGCGTCTGTCCGTCCCCATCAATGAGTGAGACGGTAGACAGCGGTGAGGAGGAGAGTGCGAGTGCGTCGCAAAAACATGTAAATATGACTGACACCCATAAATGAAACAGCATCTGGTTCTGTTCTGTGGATTTGTTTGCAGTGTTTTGTTCATTTGTTTTTGTGTTAAATAAAAATTAAGTTTGATTAAAATATTAAACAAAAGTAAGAATGTCTGCTTTTATAACAGAACAAATACACAAAATTAGGCAATTATAAGGCTTCTCATAAAAACACTAAATGCAAAAGGGTTTATCAACACACAAAGCATTCATATTTGCCAAGTTAGGCTAAAATATGAGGCTACAAATGATAATAAATTAAGAGCCGTTTGGGAGCCGAAAGAGCCAGGTCTTCTTTGGGAGCTGTGCCACAAGAGCCGGCTCTCTGAAAAGAGCTGAACTTCCCATCACTAGCCCGTGGAGACTTTTGGTCCTGCACATGCAAATTCTACGGGTTTTGCGACAAATCAAGAACGCATACACTACTTGCGGGACCCATACTCCTTTTGTACACCTGAACCAAGTCAGCAGTGCGGCTAGTAGGGGCTTTTTGCGATGACAAGAAGACACGTGAGTGACGCACGGTCATTGTAACGTGCCTCAGAAGTACTACACAAGTATTTCACACTTGCTATTTGTGCGGCCCGCAAGACAGAAGTACATCTCACTTTCCACCCCTATGTGTGGTGTGCACACAGCGCACGCGGCCTGCGAGGGGCAAGACTCTGGGTATATATATTGGGGAGGAACCAAGGAACCGATCATGTAGCGTGTATCATTGTAGAAGGGAAGAAGACCACCTCATTTGCTGTTTTTATTTGAGTATATGTTTAATTTACCATGCAAACATTAAATAATAAAACATGAGTATAAGGGAATAACACATTTTATTACATTGTAAAAAAAAAAAAATCCAACTAAATAGCCCAACAGTTTGAGCACTGAGACACACTTTGACTCCAAGCTGCTGTCCTGCACCTACTCCTGCTGAATGGTGGGATGGGGTGTCGGGATGTCCTTGCCCTTATCACTGAGCATGGCACAATGGCCTGACAGCGATGATGGGATTGCAGTGTCCTCACTTCTGGGCGTCGTTAGCTGAAACATGCATGAAAATCAGCATATATAATATTAATTACATAAACATATAGATACTAAAATGAATGTTTAAAGCATGTATATTTACCTGTGAAAATACCTCTGGCAGGGTGCTGTGCCTTCTGCTGGCTTGTGAAAGCATACTTCTCCCTGTCCATGCAGAGTTTGCCAGTGCTGCTACCATCATCATCAAATTCTTCCTCCTCCTCTGCTGTTTCTGGCTGGGTTACTTCACTTTTGCTTGCTTCTTCTTGGGTCCCATTTTGTAAACTTTAAACTGAAAATTTTTACCTTTTTCCCACAAAATATCCAATATTCTTCAGTCGAAAGACAGATGCAGAATGCCGCAGACATGCTGGTTTTATACCCACTCCTGGCTTGCATCACACGCAAGTTATGAGTGATTGTAACGTGCTAATCACGTGCGTCACACATGCTTTACAAGTGTGGCCTGAACTCGGAGCGCAGGAAACTGGTAAAATGCAGGTCTCACACACTTCACACTCACTGAACACACACTGATCACACACGTCAGACATATGCTTTCTATGGGCTAACGGCGCAATTTTTCCCACGCCTCAAGGAAGTCAGGTGTGCAACCTGTACTTGACAAGTACTTTGCCTGTACTCCTCCCCCAAACTTTCCCCCAGGTTCACCGTGACCCTGTGGCACGGCTGCGAGCTAGCAAACCGTGCGACCCGTGCGTGTCCAAAACACTTACGGCGGGTTGTGAGTGAGGCTTCACTCACAACCCACCGTATGAGCTGCTACGGGCAGTCTACGGTAAAAAATTTGGCAAAACCATGCTTGAGACTTGTGCGACACTTGCATGTATTTAGCGCTGTAGAAGGTCGCAGACTGCCCATGGAGACGTTTGGTCCTGCACATGCAAATTCTACGGGTCTTGCGACATAGTCAACAACGCATACACTACGTACGGGACCCGTACTCCTTTTGTACACCTGAACCAAGTCAGCAGCACAGCTAGTAGGGGCTTTTTGCGATGACAGTAAGATGCATGAGTAACGTGCCTCATAAGTACTACACAAGTATTCCACATTTGCTATTTGTGCAGCCCACAAGACAGAAGCACATCTCACTTTCTACCCCTATGTGTGGTGTGCACACAGCGCATGCGGCCAACACACAGCGCATGCGACCTGCACACGACATGAAGGGCAAGACTCTTGGGTATATATATTGGATGTCCAAAACACTTACAGCGAGTTGTGAGTCAGGTTTTAGGGAGTAAACACAATCTTCAGTGCATATTGTAATTGAAATAAATGGCAAACAGATGAGTTTCTATAAAATGATACATAACAGGAAAGTTCTCTTTAAGAAGAGAACTATCAGATTTGGTTGTCGATATGTAAGAAGAGAAGTTGTCGTCAGGCTTTTAAAAAGTGTAACTGGTAAACAGTGCAGTAAAAGTGTAGATTGGATGTAGTGTAAATGTATTGTAAGAAGCGCGACATTACAGAACTGTGTGTCTGTGTAGGGGTAGGTGTCTGTGGAGTGATTCTGTGAATATTTGCTTTGTTATAAAGATTTCAGGAAAGTTGTGAGCAATGTTGTAACTGAAGTATTTGTAGGAAATATACTGTAACTGAAAAGTGTATTATTGTTTTTTAGGTTTATTTTTAATAAAAAGGTTAATGACAAGAAACACTGAAAAGCATGTATAGAATGTTTATATACCCTGTATAAATATATTTTAATAATAAATAAAATTGTGGCGTTTACTTCATACAGTAACCAATCAAGAATTAAAATGTCATGATGCAAATGGTTATAACACCCTAAATTAATTTTAATACCCATTAATTTTTTTTAACTGAAACCATTCTACCAATACTTTATTGATGATACATTTTTATAACTGTGACAGAGAGTGAAAGTTACACAGAAGTGGAAGTTACCTTTGCCAAGGGCACTGGCACAACCCTATATTATGACAGACCCTGGCTTTTGGACTCGCTGCTGATAACAGTCTGGATGTACATCGCTCTGGATAAGAGGATCTGCCAAATGCCATGTAATGTAATGGATGGTCCTTTTTGTCTTTGGTCCAAAGCACATCACGTCCATTTCTTAAAAAAAAAAAAACCTGGAATACTGATTTGTCTGACCACAATACACACTGTTTCCACAGTGTGATGGTCCATCCCAGATGCCTCAGAGCCCAGAGAAGTTGACAGTGCATCTGGACACAATTAAGTCAAGGCTTCCTTTTTGCACAGTAAAGATTTAACTTGTATTTGTGGATGTAACTCCATATTGTAGTGCTTGACAAAGGTTTGCAAAAGTAATCCCAAGCCCATGTGGTTATATCAACTATAGATAAATGATGGTTCTTGATGCAGTGCCTTCTGAGTGATCAGAGATCACAGGTGTTCAGCTTAGGTTTGTGCCCTTGCTCTTTACACAATGAAATTCATCCAGATTCCTTGAATAGTTTGATATTATGCACCGTAGAGGGTGATGTATCCAGATCCCATCCTATTTTTCTTTGAGGAACATTGTTTTTCTCATCTCATTATCTCTAGCCGCTTTATCCTGTTCTACAGGGTCGCAGGCAAGCTGGAGCCTATCCCAGCTGACTACGGGCGAAAGGCGGGGTACACCCTGGACAAGTCGCCAGGTCATCACAGGGCTGACACATAGACACAGACAACCATTCACACTCATTCACACCTACGGTCAATTTAGAGTCACCAGTTAAGCTAACCTGCATGTCTTTGGACTGTGGGGGAAACCGGAGCACCCGGAGGAAACCCACGCGGACACGGGGAGAACATACAAACTCTGCACAGAAAGGCCCTCGCCAGCCATGGGGCTCGAACCTGGACCTTCTTGCTGTGAGGCGACAGTGCTAACCACTACACCACCTTGCCTCCCACATTGTTTTTAAAAATTTCAATAATTTTGTCATGGATTTGTTGACAAACTGGAGATCCTCAGCTCATCTTTGCCCTACAAAGACTAGGTCTTTCCTGGAGACTGATTTTGTACCAAATCATGACTACAATCACATGTCATTACTTGTTTCAACTAACAATTATTTAATTGTTTTACTAAATTAATAGCCCTAAATTGCCCCATTGCAACTTTTTTTGGAATGTGTTGCAGGCCTGAAACGCAGGAATGGATGTATATTAACAAATGAAATTAAGTTGACCAGACAAAAGAAATATCTTGTGTTCATACTGTCTGGAATGAAATACAAATCAAAGTAAATTTAGAAATCACTGCTTTCTTTTTTATTTACATGTTCCATAACGTCCCAACTTTTTCTGACTTGGAGTTGTATAAAAAAGAATTAATAGCGAATAATTGACATTTCACAGGTGGCCAAGCAGTTTGTTTAGTTTTGCTCCATCAACAAAAATAGTTCCCAAAGAAGGTACACCTGGATAGACCTTTCCAGGTTGCCATGGTACCACACAAACAGACAGCCTGTTGTAAGTGTAGTAACCGTTGTAATGTTATAATCTATTTGCTAGATGTTTAACTTTATGAAGCAAACAGTGAAATGTTTGCATCTCCTGCTTATTTACATTGCTTATCCGTCAGGGTCACAGGGAAACTGGAGTCAGTCAATCTCCACTGGCTTCAGGCGAGAGGCACAGAGTACACCCTAGGCAGTCGCTAGTATATCACAGGGCTAACACAGAAATGAACAACCATTCACACTCAGTCACACCTATGAGCAGTTTAAAATAGTCCTAATCTGCATGTCTTTGAACTGCAGGAGGAACCGGGAGTTTTCTGAATGCACCAAAACTGAAAACCAATGTTTGTTTCCCTGTTTTCAGCTCAAAATGGAAAATCTAATAAACAAGGAAACCAAAACAAGTCTAATTTACATTTTTATTTTTCCTGAATTAATTTTTTTGCACATTATTATTTTCCTGAATTTATTATATTTCTCCAGTGTCTCCTTGTTGCATGTCTACACTTTGCGCATTTGCAGTGTACTGTATAGTCACAAAATGCTACTTCTGGTGAGTGGCAAAATGATCCTGTCCCAGTAGGCCAAAATTAAATTTTTATTGGCTTCACTCAAGCCATACATGTCTCAAATTCAGTTTATGTATAGTGAAAAGATGCAAGAAACGAGACTGCGGTTAAGCCAGCCGCTCTTGCATCTTTTAGGCTACATCCACACGACAACGGCAACGAAATTTTTTTTTTTTAGTGGGTAAAAAAAATATCGCGTCCACATGGGCAACGGATCAGTAAAATATCAGGTACATATGGCAACGCAACGCTTGCTGAAAACGATGCAATACACATGAAACACCTCTAAGTGCGCTGTAAGACGGTCCCATCGGAGACACCAGAACAATAGAAGAAGTAGGACGCATGCGCGTAAACCCCTTCTTCTACCTGGCGTGATGACTTGTTCTAGTCATGTGGTTGTGATGTCATCGTAAACAAATCCATTCTACTCATCCAGACGACTTTGCAACGACGCTGTTGCCAGATTTTTCCACTCTGGAAACCGTTCTCAAAAAATATCATTTTGGGGCACCCAAAACGCCGGTGTCGTGTGGACACCAGGCCGAAATGATAAATTTTATCGGATTCACCTGAATCCGTTGCCGTGTGGACAAGGCCTTAGACGCTTAGTGGTCATAGCGCTAGAAGTGTAAAGCGAGCGCCCATGAGCTCCTATATAACCAAAGCAATTTAACTTTCTACAACATGACAGTTGTAAATAAATAAGTGACAAAACCAACACACAATTCACAGTATCTATGACAGGCTACACTTTACGCTTTTAAATAATAAAAAAAGGGCAAAATCTATCAAGTATAAAGAGATGCTAGATATAAAGTATTGAGCCAAAGTAAAACAAATTTACTAAAAACTTATTTTAAGAAACTGTATTATTATTATTATTATTATTATTATTATTATTATTATTATTATTATTATCATCATCATCTCATCTCGTCTTCATCTGCTTATTCGGGGCCGGGTCGCGGAGGCAGCAGTCTGAGCATGGAAGCCCAAACTTCCCTCTCCCCAGACACCTCGGCCAGCTCCTCGGGAAGAACACCGAGGCGTTCCCAGGCCAGCCAAGAAACATAGTCCCTCTAGCATGTCCTGGGTATTCCCCGGGGCCTCCTCCCGGGGGGACATGCCTGGAACACCTCCCCAGGGAGGCGTCCAGGAGGCATCCGAAAGAGATGCCCGAGCCACCTCAGCTGATTCCTCTCAATGTGGAGGAGCAGCGGCGCTACTCCGAGCTCCTCCCAAGTGACTGTGCTTCTCACCCTATCTCTAAGGGAGCGCCCAGCCACCTTGCAAAGGAAACTCATTTCGGCCGCTTGTATCCGTGATCTTGTTCTTTTGGTCATTACCCAAAGCTCATGACCATAGGTGAGAGTCGGAACATAGATCGACCAGTAAATCGAGAGCTTCGCCTTTTGGCTCAGCTCCTTCTTCACCACGACGGACCAGTAAAGCGACCGCATCACTGCGGAGGCTGCACCGATCTGCCTGTCAATCTCATGCTCTATCCTTTCCTCACTCGTGAACAAGATCCCAAGATACTTAAACTCCTCCACTTGAGGCAGGACTTCTCCACCAACCTGGAGAGGGCAAGCCACCCTTTTCCGGTCGAGAACCATGGCCTCGGACTTGGAGGTGCTGATTCTCATCCCAGCCGCTTCACACTCGACTGCAAACCGCCCCAGTGCATGCTGAAGGTCCTGGTTTGAAGAAGCCAACAGGACAACATCATTCGCAAAAAGCAGAGATGAAATCCTGTGGTTCCCAAACAGGATTCCTTCCGGCCCCTGGATGCACCTAGAAATTCTGTCCATAAAAATTATGAACAGAACCGGTGACAAAGGGCAGTCCTGCCGGAGTCCAACATGCACTGGGAACAGGTCTGACTTACTGCCGGCAATGCGAACCAGACTCCTGCTCCATTTGTACAGGGACCCAACAATCCTTAGCAAAGAGCCCCGAACCCCATACTCCCGAAGCACCCCCCACAGAATATCACGAGGGACACGGTCGAATGCCTTCTCCAGAGCCACAAAGCACATCCCCTCCTAGAACTGCCACCTTATTGTGGTGGAGGGGTTTGTGTGCTTGAATGATCCTAGGAGCTATGTTGTCGGGGGCATTACGCCCCTGTTAGGGTCTCCCAAGGCAGACAGGTCCTGGGTGACAGGCCAGACCAAGAGCAGTTCACCAAAAACATTATGGATAATAAAAGATCAAGGACCGTGATGTCGCCCGGTATGGCGCAGCCGGGCCCACACCCTGGAGCCAGGCCCGGGGTTGGGGCTCGTATGCGAGTGCTTGGTAGCCGGGCCTTTGCCCACGGGGCCTGGCCGGGCTCAGCCTGAAGCGGTGACGTGGGCCCGACTTCCTGTGGGTTCACCACCCACAGAGGTAGCCGTAGGGGGCCGGTGCAGTGTGGATTGGGCAGCAGTCGAAGGCAGGGGCCTCAACGACCTGATCCCCAAACACAGCAGCTAGCTGTTGGGACATGGCGGTATTATTATTATTATTATTATTATTATTATTATTATTATTATCTCAGCATATATAAATCAAAACATATTTAAAGTAGTTGATCATTTTAGGAAGATATTAATATTTTCTTCTTCTTTTGGCTGCTCCTTTTAGGAGTCACCACAGTGGATCATCATAATCCGCATCTTTGATTCGGCATAGGTTTTTACATCGGATTCCAGGGCTCGAAATTCGTATATTTTTTTCACCAGCCAGCCGGACTAGTTACCTTCCAAAGTAACTAGCCAAACAGAAAATCAACTCGCCAAAATTTGTTCCTGTATGAATTTTACTCAGGGGTGAAAGTAACTTTTATTTCTTGCCGTTACTATTATTTTGAGTCATAGCGCGCGCGCAGCAAGCGCCGAAAAATACACCTATATTGTCTACTTATCAAGCATTCACTAGGACTTCTCATCCACCTCTATCAGTTTTTGATTATAAATAAGTTACAAACACATTATTTCAACAGCACAATCGTTTTAATAACATTTTTTTTAGCTGAACAGTTGAAAACTAACTTTTCATTTTGGACATTCTGTCTACTAAAACACTTTGGATACCAGCTGCGCACGTTGGCGCAAGATGGTTAAGGGCCCTGTCACACTATAGCGTTTTGTTCGACGTTTGGTTGCGTTTTTAAAAATTTGCGAAACGCCGGGGAACGTCGACGTTCTTCAAATTAAGTTTCTAGGTCAACGATGTTGTAACGTTCTTGTAACGCTTGGGTAACGCTCAGCCAACGTTCCCTCAGTGTCAGGCGACGTTTGTGGTCCAAAATAGCAGCAAAACCTAGCGTTCTCATAGCGTCCACAGCGCTTTGATAGCGTTATCATAGCGTTTGGGTAGCGTCTGCCTTGCGTCCAGGTAACGTTCTCGACGTTTGTCCAGCGTCTAGCTGACGTTCTCGACGTTTCCACAGCGTCTGCCTAGCGTTCCTGTAGCGTTCGAGTAACGCGTGGAGCGTTTGTGTGACGTTCCTGTGACGTTTCGCCAACCTGCGGCTGGACGCGCAGTATAAAAGGGGGGGCTTTTGGCCAGAGTGCATCACTTCCATTTCAACCACCGCGCAGTCAACATCGCAAAACGAAGAAGAACGAACGAAAGAAAAAGAAAAGAAGTATGCCTCCCAAGAGCAAGAGGGCCAGCAGCAGAGGTCGGGGCAGCAGCAGGGGCCGACGAGCAGCATCCTCTCCCAGCCAGGAGGTTGTTTCCATCACTGCAGAGGTCCATCCCCCTCCTGTTGAAAGCGAGGCTGACAGCCAGCCAGCAGGCAGCCAGCAGCAGAAGCAGCCGAAGAACAAGAGGGCAACAGTCACCCCCTCCAGGTCCCAGTCGCCATCTCCAGCCTCTCCAGGGTCTCCAGGGTCTAGCTGCTCCTCCTCCTCCTCCTCCTCCTCCAGAAGCTTGTCAGCAGCCTCCTCACAGGACAGAGGCAAGAGGAAGAAGAGTGACAGGATAAATTACAGCCTCTCTGAATCTGATGAGGCCATCATGGTCGAGTGGTTACAAGAGAACCGGACATTGTGGGACTCTAAGCTCCAGGCTTACCACAAGATCACAAACAAGGAGAAGTTGTGGGAGGCCCAGGCAGAGAAGATGCAGAAGACGGTGAAGCACTTGAAGGGCTGGTTCCGGTCACTGCGGGATAAGAACACCAGACTCCTGAAACACAAGAGCGGTGACGGTGCCCCAAGAAGAACAGAGAGGGACGAGTGGGTGCTCAACAACTTCAGGTTCCTGCAGGAGGTAGTGCGACACAGACCGGAGCCAGCCAAGCCCATCCTACCCAGCAGAGCCTCAGCTGCAGCAACTGTCCAGGAGGATTTACCGGTATCTGGACCTTCTATCACGGAGTGTGCTGCCATACCTTCCAGATCTTCCACACCTGCCACAGCAGCCTCCAGCAGCAGCAGTTCCAAGAGGCCCGGACGATCTGGACAGGATGAGGATACCACCACTGAGGATGACGTGTTGGCTACCCTGCAGGAGAAGGTCAAGGAGTCAGAGGCTATACTCAGGGGTTTGTTCCAGCCTCCAGCAGTGACCCCTGAGTCAACCTTTGCGAACTACGTGAGGGACAGCCTTCTCACAATGTCGAGCCGGAAGTTCAAGAAGGCCAGGGCCAGTATCAACATGATCCTCACGCGGCTGATGGATGAAGACAGTGAAGAGGAAGAGGAGGACCTGCCGACCTTCTCAGCTACATGTCGGTCGGCCCCCCCTCCTGGCATCACAACCACCAGGCAAGCCCAGAGCGACATGTTTCAGCCGGACCCTAGCCAGTGGCATGACAACCCGCCCACTGGCACTCCTTGGCAGTCACAGACCAGGGAGTGGATGGCCAGATACCACCAGCAGCAGCCTCACTCGTCCTTCCAGCAGCCTCACTCGTCCTTCCAGCAGCCTCACTCGTCCTTCCAGCAGCCTCACTCGTCCTTCCAGCAGCCTCACTCGTCCTTCCAGCAGCCTCACTCCTACTACCAGCCACAGAGGTTCTTCCAGCCACAGAGTAGGAACTCTCCCGTCTTCCACACGCTGACAGCACCAGCCACCACCCATGCCTCCGTCTCTACGGCCATCAGCTCTGCCAGACACACCATGGACCAGAGCAACCAAGGCAGCAGCTCTCCAGCCCTGGTTGTCACTTGTGCCGCCACGGACGTTACCGTGTTCCCCACCGGAGTGTCTACAGCAGCCAGTGTCAGCGACTTATTCAGCACCCTGGACAGTCCAGGTCCAGTTGTCACCCCGTCCACGGCTACCTCTCTGACTGACACGCTCAACACTCCACAGCCACCAGTGGACCCAGAGACTGACTCGTAGAACTTTTTGTTTAGGAATCTGTAAATAAATGTTGTACATAGTTTGAACTTTGCCTGGTTCTTGCGTGAAACTTTCAATTTCTTGTTTTTAATATTTCCCCCCCCAAAAAAATAATGGAAAAAAAAATAAAAAATAATTATAAAATAAAATAAAAGATAAAATAAAAAATAAAAGGTAAAATAAAAAATATACAATAAAATATAAAATAAAAGATAAAATAAAAAATAAAATAAAAAGTAAAATATATTTTTTATTTTATATTTTTCTTTTATTTTATCTGTTTTATTTTATATTTTTCTTTTATTTTATCTGTTTTATTTTATATTTTTCTTTTATTTTATCTGTTTTATTTTATATTTTTCTTTTATTGTATATGTTTTATTTTATTTTATGTTATTTTTTATTTTTTAGTTTACTTTTTATTTTAAAATAAAAAAAAAAGTAAAATCTAAAATAAAATAAAAAATATAATAAAAAAATACAAAATCCCAAAAAAAAAAATAAAGTTAAAAAAATGAAAAAGAATAAAACAATACAAAATAAAACTATGACATTTATTAATACTGTTTTATACGTTTGGTTACGTGAAAAGGGGTCGACCGGGAACTCAGTAAAATAAATAATTGAAAAAGAGATCATGCCTAGAACAGATTGGCTAAAAAAGTAGGGCGATCAGTAAAAATAATTACTTCGAAATGACACACACAATTACTTTTATTATTACTGTTATCGACAAATAAGTCATTGTAATTAAGTTACACATACAATATTTCAGTTTCTACCAAAAAGTATAGTCTATATTAAGTCCATTCTGCATTGCAACACTAGGGTCCAGGTCTACACCATCCTGTCCTGCCAGTCCAGTGCCCCAGCTGAGGAGTTGACCCAGTGCTTGATGAGGTTCCTTTGCTTCTTGGCTTCTTTGGTCGCAGTGTTGGGGCCTGCAACAACCTGTGTGTCTTCCATATTGAAGCCATCTCTCCAGGCACCAGGCACAAAGTCTTCTTCTGGACCTTCTGGCTGGTCCAGCTGTTGGTTCTGCAGTGTTGGATATCTGACCCTCATCAAGTTGTGAAGGACCAAGCAGGTCTTCACTATCAGCTTCACAGTCTCTGGCTTGTGCTGCATAGTGCCAAGAATCACCTGGAACCTGTTGGCAAGGATCCCAAAGGCGTTCTCCACGACCCTCCTGGCTCTCGACAGTCTGTAGTTGAAAATGCGCTCCTCCTGTGATAGACCACGGAGACTGTAGGGCTTCATCATGTAGGCTCTCAGGGCAAAGGCGTCATCTCCAATGAAGAAGTATGGAACATCTGTAGTGTCTTGTGGGAGAGGTATAGGCTGTGGAAACCCAAGCAGGTCTTCTTCAGCTCCATGTTTCAGCTCACTGGAGTTGTAGATCTGGGCATCGGATGCTGATCCCAGGCCTCCAAGATCTGCCCACAGGAACTTGTAGTCAGAATCCACAAGGGCCAGCAACACGATGGAATAGAACCCCTTGTAGTTGTAATACAAGGAGCCACTCTCTGCAGGACACCTAATGGCCACATGCTTGCCATCTAGTGCTCCCAGGACATGGGGGAAGTTCCACCTCTGATAGAATCTGTCAGCAACTTCCTTCCACTCTTCTGGCGTACTGGGGCAGGTCAGCATCTCATCCAGGTACTCGTCCAGTATGGCATGGCAAACCTCTCTGACCACCAGTGACTGTGTGTTGTGAGGTACTCTCCAGGCAAACTTCTGTGAAGCATAGCTGTCACCAGAGGCAAGGTGTCGCAAAGTCAGGGCCAGCTTCATACCAGGGTCGAGGGCCGGTCTAAAGCGAGTGTCCTTCTTGGTGATCCTGGGACCAACTCTCTGTCTCAGCTCATCAAACATCACTGCTGGCATGCGCAGGAAGTTGTGGAAGGAGGCTTGGTCTTCAGCTCGGAGTTCAGCCATCAGCTTGTCATAAACACCAAACTGTGGTCGCCTTCCTATCCAGGGTCTCACCCAGCTCTTTCTCCCTCTCCTCTTCCTTTTCTTCTTTGCCTCTGCCTTGGACATCTTAACCTGGTGCAATGCCAACTGCAGGAGGTTGTTGTGATGCATGAGAGCAGCAACAGCATACTGGTGTTTCTCTTGGTCTGTCATTGTTCTGAAGTCTTCACTCTGTGAAAGTTCCAACAGGACTGTCGGTGGCCTCTGCAAGCCCCTTTTAAATATATTTCTGGCAAGTGCCTGCCAAATGCTCCTGAACGCTACCAGTAGGTTACAGGCGCGTTACAAGGATGCTACATGGACGTTACACAGACGCTGGAAAAATTCAGAACGCTGACAGACGTTAGAAAGATGTTGAAAGAGCGTTACATGAGCGTTAAGAACGCTCGGCGAACGCTGACGAACGCTGAAAAACGTTGGCGACACGCTGGACAGACGTTCGATGGACGTTACACAGGCGTTAGGCAAGCGTTACCCAAGCGCTAGGCACGCGCTGGACACTCGACCCTGATGGGCCGGCGTCCGCCTAGCGTCCAGGGAACGTCCTGACTTTCGAGTAACGTTCGAGTAACGCCCGCAAACTTTCGTGTAACGTTCCTCTAACGTGTAAGTAGCGTTTTGATAGAACGTCCTGAATTTTTGTGCACACCCAAAACTATTTTTCACCCTCAGCGTTCGCCGACGTCCCTTGACATTCCCCAACGTTTGCCGACGCTCGTCTAACTTTCTTGTAACTTTTTTCTAACGTTCTCGACGTTCCTCTGCGTTTCGCAACACGTTACTCGAACGCTGGTGAGAACGTCGTAGTGTGACAGGGCACTAAGCAGTGGGCTACGCGCACTCTCTCGCACGCTGTCTGTCGAGTGAAACACGGAAGGAATTCACTTCAGACATTAAGGTCAGAACGAGTTATATGCAATGTATATTGAGGAAAACGTGTTGCTTTTGGTAAATTGACGTTAGCAGGTGTGTTGCTATGCTGAAAGTGCATTTTTTTTTTCAGAGACAGTATATTTTTCTTTCCGGTATGGCCAAATCTTTTAGTGGTACGCCGGACCGGCCAGGACCGGCTTACTTTCACCCCGATTTTACTTCTGTCAAAAATAACACAAAAGAGAGTAGTTACCATTGTTCACGACTAATGTGCATTTATTTCAAGAACCGGAGTATTTTGATACTGTTGTTAAATGAGAACAACACAGAGAACCATAATATAATATCAACAAATAATAATATATTGGGCGGCACGGTGGTGTAGTGGTTAGCGCTGTCGCCTCACAGCAAGAAGGTCCTGGGTTCGAGCCCCGGGGCCGGCGAGGGCCTTTCTGTGTGGAGTTTGCATGTTCTCCCCGTGTCCGCGTGGGTTTCCTCCGGGTGCTCCGGTTTCCCCCACAGTCCAAAGACATGCAGGTTAGGTTAACTGGTGACTCTAAATTGACCGTAGGTGTGAATGTGAGTGTGAATGGTTGTCTGTGTCTATGTGTCAGCCCTGTGATGACCTGGCGACTTGTCCAGGGTGTACCCCGCCTTTCGCCCGTAGTCAGCTGGGATAGGCTCCAGCTTGCCTGCGACCCTGTAGAAGGATAAAGCGGCTAGAGATAATGAATGAATGAATGAATGAATAATATATTGGACTTTTTTCCCCCGGTCTGCAGGTTGGGATGTCTGTAAACCAATCAGGATGCTCTTTGTCTAGCATGCGCTTCATGAACTGGCACACGCGCAGTCTCTCTCGCGCTCCGTCATATGCGTGATGCAGACATTAATGTTTCGCGTGCACGCTCTTGCTCGCTTGCTCTAGATTCCGGGAGATATTATCCAATTTGCGGGCATCAGGGAGCCACTATCAATATGCGGGAGACTCCCGGAACTTCCGGGAGACTTGGGATGTCTGTCATATGCATGCGCAGTAGTGAAAAAAACGACAGCCTGACCGTCCTGCCGATAAACACAGAGGCACGCGCTTAATATGTGGCGGCTTTAGTTGACAGTGTGTCTGAATCTTCGCTTCATATATCTTTTTTTTATTTTCAACTAGCCAGCCGGGCTGGCTAGTGACAGGAATTACTCGCCAAATGACAAAGTCGCCTCGGGCGACCGGACCACCGCGAATTTTGAGCCCTGGATTCCCTTCCTGATGCAACCCTCCCCAATTTATCCGAGCTTGGGACCAGCGTTAAGGCTTGTGCAACCCCACTGGCTGGATATTTTTACCTAATTTGCATGTCTTTGAACTGTGGGAGGAAACTGGAGCACCTGGAGGAAACCCACGCAGACACAGGGAGAACATGCAAACTCCACACAGAAAGGTCCCCTGTCGGCCATGAGCTTTGAACCTGGAACCTAGATATTAATATTTTACTTCATCTTATTGCTGAAATCTAAAACCCACTTATCAGTTCACAGGAAGCTACCTGATGCTCACAAGAAAGATCTTTTAATTTTACTGTATTTAAAAGTAATTGCAATTCAAATTCACAAGATCTGTCTATACAATACCACTCAGTTTGGACTAGGGCTACTCCAGTTCCTGGTAATTTACCATTACCAGTAAATTTGACATTTGAAATGGTACGGTATAATTTCACAAATTTTGGTCGTTAACATTACTGCATTTCACTGCTTTTTTTCACTATACTTTGAAATGCGCTTTTAAGAGTGCTCTCTTTCGCTCGCCCTTTAAGACTAAGCCAGCAGCTTGTGGGCATGATGCAAGTCTAAAGCTGCTTTTACACAGACAGCGGGAACAAGTTGTTCCCACTTTCCTTTGTGTTTACACGCTCACTCTATTGGAGACAAACCAGAAGTTAGACAGGTAAAACACAAAAGTGCACGTGCGCAAATCAGTGATCAGAAGCAAAATGGCAGGCGACGATGAAAGGCATTTCTTCATATTTTTCAACATTTTCATGGCAGTATATTAGAGCTGTATAACAGAACATTTTCACCCTCCTTGACAACTGTCATCAAGGACTAACTCGGAGGTCTAGTCGGCTTTGCTGTCTTTTTGTTTACTGAGTGTTCGACTTCTATGTTTTTTTAAAACCATATGGCTAATCAGGACTTACCTGGATATTTTGATAAGATAGAATCAAAAGTGTCAAAAGAGCAATATTTGGAGAAATCATTGTTGATTTCCAGACAGGATAGGTACAAAATACCAAGGAATGAATTCCAAGATTGTAGCTGCGCTGGTTTTGTTGGAAATACGGCCACAATGCTTCCGTCTCTCCTCTTCAGGGAAACGCGCTGCTACTTAATTGGTACTCTTTCTTTGGACTTTTCGGCCATCCGACGTTACGTTTTCACTGTAGCTGTGCTGGTTTTGTTGGAAATACGGCCACAAGTCATACGGATGTCTTTCTCTCTTTTATTGTCACTTGGACATCGTGAAAACTACAAGTAAGCAAAAGAAATATTCAGAAACTCACATGTACACATAAACAAATGAAGTTTTGCAAAAATTAATAAATAAGTACCGTGTGCACCTTCCAAACCGCGCAGAAAACTCTTCGGGAATCCCTCTCTCTCTACTGCCATGCTCTCTCTGTTACAGTTATTTACCCATAATGCAGCAGGCATGACCCCATGAACTCCGATCATGTGACAACGCAAGATAAATAAAAATTACAATAAATAAAACATATTTCCTCCACCAATCATTGTCACTCCCAAACCATAAAGTTTCGGTACTTTATAAAATACAAATCAGTGTCTCTGACAGTTACACTCCCACCAAATTACTATGTTTTATAATACCTCCATGTGACTATAAACCTAGTAATTTCTACACGTAAATAACTGGTATCTCATACATATTGAAATCAAACTGACACCTTTGAACCCATTGTACAGGTAAGTGTTTAGAAATGAGTTCCCTGAACACACTTTAATTGTTTTCCACTAACACAACTAATTTATGAATGGGACGTTCAAGTATGGATAGCTTAGTGAATTGCTGATCCTTTTTCCCAAGCTTTCTGTTTCCCATTTGCACTGTAGCCTTCCGCACCAGTCCATCTTCATCTTTGCAAACATCCACTACCCTTCCAAGTCTCCACTCATTGCGGGGAATCTCGTCCTCCTTGACAATGACAATATTTTCAATCTTCACATTTCGCTTTGAAGACTGCCAGCGTTGTCTGAGAGTGATGTTCACTAAATATTCCTTCCTCCATCTACTCCAGAATTGCTCTGTCAGGTACTGCACCCTGCGCCACCTTTTCTTGGCATACATATCTTCTGCCACAAATTTTTCTGGGGGAGGCAGTGGGATGGAGCTTTTCATAGTGAGTAAATGGTTAGGGGTAAGTGGCTCTAAACCTTTGGGATCGCTGATGCTGTCAATGGTGAGGGGGTGGCTGTTTACAATGGACATGGCTTCATAGAAAAATGTTCTCAGAGAAGCATCATCTAACCTTCCAGCACTTTTAGTGAGAACACAACTTAGGATGTTTCTGACTGTCCTGATCTGTCGTTCCCAAACACCTCCCATATGACTGGTGTCAGGTGCATGTGACAATGAAGTCACATTGTTTCTCAGCCAGGTAAGTAATCAATCTGTCTTTGTTCACTTCTTTTAAAGCCTTTGTCAGTTCATGTTTTGCCCCAACAAAATTTGTTCCTTGATCTGATCGGATTTCTCTTACAGCACCACAAATAGCTATAAAACATCGCAGTGCATTGATGAAGACATCAGTTGTTAGATCTTCCAGTATTTTGATGTGGATTGCTCGTGAGGATAGACAGGTGAATACAAGACCATACCTCTTATGCTCTTTGCGACCTTGCTTCGTGAAAAAAGGTCCAAAACAATCCATCCCACAGAAAGAGAACAGTGGGGAGGGATTGACATGGCAAGCAGGCAGATTTGCCATTTTTTGTGTTTCTGTTGGTCTGCGAGCTCTTCTGCATGTGACACACTGTTTAATGTAATTTGCCACAGCTTTGCTGCCACCAATCACCCAGTATCCATTTGCTCTAAGCTCATTTAGGATCTGCCCTCGACCTTGGTGTTGAGTTTTTTTTCATGGCAGTAACCTAAGATCAGGCGTGTGATCACACCATCTCTCAGTAAGATCACTGGATGTTTCAAGTCATGTGGTAATGAGGCCTTCTTCAACCTCCCACCCACTCTGAGAATGCCATCTTGCAATACTGGGTCAAGCTGGAACAACTGATGGCTATGTGGCAGTTTGCCATTGCTCAGTACTTGCCTCTCATCTTTAAAGGCATCCATTTGAGCCAGTTTCACAAACACTAGACTGGCTCTTCTTCGGTGTTCAACAGTTATGGGCTCCACTGTTTTGGCTCTTTTTGCTAGTGTCTGGATCCGAGCGGCAACATTCAATGCTGTATGCCATTTTGAGAACCGTTCAAATCTCTCCAAAAAACTGTCCTCTTCAGTCACCTTTACTTGGAGTATTCATGTAGTTTTGATTTCTGGATCTCCCACCATAAGATGAGGAGTAGATTTTGGTATCACAATCTCTCTTTCCCACAGGAATTTTGGTCCAGTAAGCCAAGTTGAACTCATCAACTCTGCAACCTTGAGGCCTCTGGAAGCGTGATCCGCTGGGTTTTGGTCAGTGTCAACATAGTGCCATTGTTCTGGGTCTGTAGTTTCTCTAATTCATTGGATTTGATTTGAGACAAAGACTTGAAACCTTCAGGCTTCGTTGTTAATGTAGCCCAAGACTACTTGTGAATCTGTCCAAAAATATTCTTGGTCGATTTTAAGCTCCAGCTCCTCCTTCAACATACTGCTGACTGCTGAAGAGACAACTGCAGCTGTTAACTCCAGTCTGGGTATGGTCACAACCTTTGTGGGTGCAACCCTCACTTTACCTATGACCAAAGAGCACTACACTTTGTCTTCTGTCAGCACACGGATATATGAGCATTGACCATACCCATGGCTGCTTGCATCCGAGAAGTGATGCAGTTCCATCCTCTGTACCTTCTCTGGGTTTTCAGGAGCAAAGCACCTTGGAATCTGGAGTTTCTGCAGATTTCCTAAATCTTTCAGCCAGCTCTCCCATCGTGGCTTTAATTCTGCAAGTAGTGGTTCGTCCCATCCAACACCCTTTTGGCACATTTGCTGCAGTATTTTCTTTCACTGTAGGATGAATGGAGCCAGGAAGCCTAGAGGATTGAACAGAGAGGAGACTGTGGAGAGAACACCCCTCCGTGTTGCAGGCTTCTCATCCTGAGTGACTTTAAAGGAGAAGGTGTCACTGTTCACACTCCACTTTACTCCCAACACTGTCTGGACTGGGAGTTCATTGTGGTTTAAATCCACATCCTGAACTCCATTAGCTCGTTCACTGTCCGGAATAGACTCCAGGACTTCTCTGTTGTTTGAAATGAACTTGTGGAGGTGTAATCTCCCACTTGCACATACCTTTTGTGCTTCTCTCACTAGTTTAACTGCCTTGTCCACTGATCCTACACTGATGAGGCCATCATCAACATAGAAATTTTTCCTGATGAAGTTGGCTGCTATGGGATAGTCTTTCTCAGTTTGGCTTGCCAGGTATTTCATCCCATAGTTTGCGCAGCCAGGAGAGGATGCAGCTCTGAAAAGGTGAACCTGCATGCGATACTCCTTTGGCTCTGACTCCTTTGGCATCTATCACCATTTTCCCACCACAGGAACCGTAAGTAGTCTCTATCCTCTGGGCTTACATGGAATCTGTGGAACATTGTCTCTATTTCACAAGTCACTGCGACCGGATAATTGCGGAACCTGCACAGCACTCCTGTCAGTCTGTTTGTGAGATCAGGTCCAGTTAATAGGTGATCATTCAGGGCCGTGCCATCATATTTGGCAGAGCAGTCAAACACAACTCTAATTTTATCTGGTTTTCTTATTTATTTATTTATTTATTTATTTATTTACCTTTGTTTAACCAGGGAAACAAAATCACATTGAGATAAATATCTCTTTTACAAGTGAGCCCTGGCCAAGGCAGCAGCACGCATTACAATACAACACACAGGATGCAGGAAAAACAGAAAGAGTTAAAATAAATATAAAATATAGAATACAATACAAAAGAAAATACATAAAACAAGATCAAAAGATAAAACAAGTGCAAACAGTTTTGCATATGTGGTATAGTAAATACATAGAATATAATATGTGAATAAGTAATAAGATCAAAAATTAAAAACAAGTGCAAACAGTATTGAATGTATGATTAAGATAAGATTTGAAATCGTTGACAGACATAAAAATAGCAAGTCTGAGTGATTTTTGAATCTCATTCCATGCAGCTGAGGCACAATAACTAAAAGCAGTTTTACCAAATTCTGTCTTCATTTTGGAGACATTTAAAAGAATGTAGCTACTTGAGCGTAAATTATACCCTTGATTGCTAAAAGATAAAAGACTACAGATATACAAAGGAAACTGACCAAGTATCGCCTTATATACAAAAAGGAGCCAATGCTTATGCCGTCTAATATGTAATGATGGCCAGCCTACTAGATTATACAGTACACAATGGTGTGTAGAGTGATTTTTACGAGATATAAATCTTAACGCAGAATGATAAACAGAATCTAAAGACTGTAAAAGTGCCTTAGTGGTGTTTCTATAAAAAATATCCCCATAATCTAAAACAGGTAAAAATGTAGCTTCTACCAACTTTCTTCTTTCAGACTGAGAGAAACAAGCACTATTACGATAATAAAACCCCAATTTTAATCTTAGCTTGAAAAGCAATTGTTTTACATGGAGTTTAAAAGATAGATCCTCCTCCAATACAAAGCCTAAATATTTGTAGGAGGAGACCAATTCTATGGATCTGCCCTGCAGCGTATAAAGAGTTGGTATAGAAGAAATACACTCCCGACTCCTTGAAAAGATCATGTATTTAGTTTTCTTATCATTTAATACCAATTTCAATGATAAAAGATTGTGCTGAACCCTTACAAATGCTTCCTGCAGCTTTAAAATGCACCTATCAACAGAGGATGCAGAACAATAAATTACAGTATCATCTGCATATAAATGTATACTTGCATCAGATAAGTTATCACCAAGATGGTTAATATATAATGTAAATAGCAGGGGGCCCAAAATGGACCCTTGTGGCACCCCAGTGTCAACATTAAGCCTGTCAGAAAGTGACCCCTTAATTTGTACCCTCTGGGTCCTGTCATTTAGATAGTTAGAAATCCAACCTACTGCGGACTCAGAAAGACCAATACTGTAAAGACGTGATAAAAGGATCCTATGATTGACAGTATCAAAGGCTTTAGTCAAATCAATAAACACTGCAGCACAAAATTTTCCACAATCTAACGCACAAATGACATCATTTAAAACTTTCATAGTGGCAGTTACTGTACTATGGTTCTTTCTAAAGCCTGACTGAAACTTAGACAGAATGCATTTACGGTACTAACCAGAAAATCCTTTAGTTGTTCACTAACAATAGATTCAAGAATTTTAGCAATAATTGACAGCTTAGATATTGGTCTATAATTATCTAAAATGGTTGGATCGCCACCTTTCAGCAGGGGTACAACCAGAGCAGATTTCCAGTCATCTGGGACAACATTCTGTTCTAGTGATAAATTGAAAATATAAGACAGTGGCCCAGCAATAATCTCCGCAGCTAATTTTAAGAAATAAGGCTCAATTTCATCGGGCCCTGCAGACTTCTTAACATCCAGATTCTTTAGGGCTTTTATAACCTCATTTCTTGTGATGGCTGAAAAGCTAAATATAGGACCATTTCTTCTCAAAATAGGAGATGAATTTGGTGCATCACTCACAGAAGATTCATTAAAAATTGACCCTGAAGAAATAAAATGCTTATTAAAACTATTTACAAAATCAAGCCTATTTGTAATAGACTGTCCATTTAATAAAATGTAATCAGGAAAGTCATTACATAATGTCAAGGGAGAAAGAGACTTTATGGTTTTCCAAAATTTAAGAGGATTATTAATATTTTGTGAGGTTTCATTTAGATAATAATCAGATTTTGATCTGCGTATCAGTGCTGTGCATTTATTTCTCAATGCTCTAAAAGCTACCCAATCCCTTTCTGAGTCCGACTTCCTGGCTGTGGCCCAGGCCAAATTTCTTTCATGAATAAGTTCAGATAATTCATTCTAGAACCATGAATTGTCATGGCCTTTTACTCTGAATTTCTTAACAGGTGCATGCCTGTTCACAATTTTCTGAAACAAGGTGTGGAAATACTGCCATGCAATGGACACATCAGGTATTAACAATATCCTGTCCCAGTCAGCTAAAAACAGTTCGTGCAGAAAGCCTTGCATGTCAAACAGCTTAAAGTTCCTCTTTATAACAATCCTAGGTTTTGCTTTGGGAATTTTGCAGTTTCTTATAGCAACTATCGCACAGTGATCACTGACATCATCAGGAAAAAACCCAATATGGGTATACTTATGGGGTTTGTTTGTGAGTACAACACCTAATAAACTGGACTTACTGGGATTCTTATGATTAAATCATGTAGATGATTCAATCAGTTGAGTAAGATTCACAGAGTCACAAAAGGCTTTGAACTGATCTGAGTTCGTTGACATCCAGTCCCAATTTAAATTGCCCAATAGAACAAAATCCTTGGTCAGTAAGTCAGTTAGGACAGCCAATAATGAGGATAGAGCATCACTAATAGCTGCAGGTAGTCTATAGCAGCCGACTAGACACAAGTGACAGTCCTTTCCATATTCCAGATCAATAGCCAACAATTCAAACTGTTTAGGAAGAGAAACTGATTTAAGAACAGATGCGTGTAAGTTTGACTTAATATACAATGCAACCCCGCCCCCTTTACTTTTACGATCAGTTCGGAATACATTATACCCTTTCAAGGCAATATCGTGATTTGATATAGATTTTTTAAGCCACGTCTCAGAAATAACCAAAATATCTGCTTTGGTCATATTGGCCCAAATTTGTACTTGGTCCAATTTTGGCAATAAACTACGAACATTTAAATGCACAATCCCCAGGCCTGACCGACTTGAAAATTCCAAAGGAGTAAGAACAGTTCCAACAGGGCCAGGATTTGGATTTATTCCGGCCAATAAAAGCAACAACATTACCAGAAATCGTTGCCTTAGATTTTTTAATGGGGGACTACACTGTTTATTTGGAGAGTACAATACAGACTTAGATGGAAAGGCTATGCTCTCAGGCATAATAGCGAAGATGAATGAGATCTTTGGTACAATATCCAATGTCGTAAGACTAGCCACCCAAGATATAAACAGGGTGTCCGTGTGTTTTGATGGGAGATGCATGTGGAGACGCATCAAGACAATTGCGTTGCCTTCTGAATTCCCTGAAGAGTCCCAAAGCCCAAAAATTTGGATAACTGCACAAAAAACAGTACCTTCATGATGCTCATGCTGTGATGTTATGAAAGTCGTACAGACACCCCCTCCTCTCTACGGAGGAGCAGACAGCAGACAAAGCCAACAGTAGCGCGAGAACGTGGAAAATACGCAGCTGGAGAGTTCAGATGAGGCAGAAAATCACCAACCTTAACTGCAAGTGTCCCGCTGCCACGATAACCCGCGGGCCCCAGCAAGCCCAGTATCCAACAACTACGACTTTCCAATTGGTTGTCGTTCGCTTTCCGAAGTGAGTAACCGACTGGTGCTGATGACCCGATGCAGTTCAACAGACAGACAGCCCACAAGCCCAGGAAAAAAGGTGAAAATCACCAACCTGAGCTGCAGCTGCCCTCACAGTCACGGTAATCCCCGAGCTCCACAAGTTTGTAATCCAGGAAGACCTTCAGGGAACAACAGCGACTTTCCAATCGCTGAATTACCGACAAAGAGTACGTGTTGATTAATGTTGGCGGCCTGGTATAGCGCTACAGGTAGCCTTAGATTTTAGCCTTAGCTTCTCCCAACGCAGCAGGTTGCAGGTAACTAAAAGTCTATCAAAGCAAGTATGATTTTATCCACACTTAAAGCTTAAAACTTAAATTTGTGATTTTAAATGTCGCGCAAAATGTAAAAACATGTAACATTTAGACAGAACAAGACAACAATACAAACAAATTTAACAGCAAGTCAGACGAGACAAACAGAGTGCTGCCATCTTGGGGAGATCTCCTTTTCTGGGATGATATACTCCATGGTGAGGAATATACCACCTATTTCCTGCCTTAGGTTGGTTCTCAGCTTTCTCTGCATCTCCATTCTTAAAGATACCTGCCATAAACTTAACATAGTCATCCTTAAAATTTGGGTTTCTCTCAAATTTTCCTTTCAGCTGCTTCAGCCTCACCAGAGCCAGATGCTTATTCTCCAGCAAGTGTGGGCGTGTCTTAAAGGGGAGAGGCATTTCAAGGTGACCTTCTGCATTCTGTTATATCCTGTCATTCAGCAACTGCATAAACTGTATGTCATCTTGTGATATGCTCTTTTCTCCAGGGTTTGTATCTTCAAAATCAGCTTGAAGGGCTCTGAGGACAGTGGCTGGTGTCAGTGATGGAAGCTCTTTGACACATGCACGATGACACAGACCTGTCACTTCTGTTGACTTTATGACCTGTGGTGAATTGCCAACAATGCTCCAACCCAGGTCAGTCTTGATGCCATACAGCTCGTCGTCACCTCCCGTTATGACATGTCGTGGAGCCAAAGCCCTGGGGCAGTCATAACCAATGAGGAGTCCAACCTCACACTCCATTAGCTCTGGTATTTCATGTGCTATTTTGTTCAAATGTTTCCACCTTTAAGCAGTTTCAGGGACTGGGATATGAGAACGTTCGAGTGGGATGAAATCTCTGGTATAAGCTAGTGGCAAGTTGATGAAGCTTTGTGAGGTAAACCCTCTAACTCTAAGCCCACTGACTGTCACTCTTAATGATGGAATCCTTTCCCATCATAGTGGTTAGCTTCAACTTGACTGGCTCTAAAACTGCCCCCATCGTCTCACATACCGCCTGATCTACAAAGGTGTTGCTACTCTGAGTATCTAACAGGGCATACACTAAAGTCTCTGTTTCAGGGGTGGTGGTTGCAGAAATCCATACAGGCACTATCATAGATGTGCTCCCACCATTACCTTTCTCTACACTGCAAGAAAGAGAGAATGTATTCTCTTCTGTTTGTATAACTTGAACAGATGTGTCTGCAGCTGCAGGATGGTCCTCGTGAAGTGGAGTTGGATGTGATTTTTTACATATGCCACATGTTGCTTTACGCTTGCAGTCCTTTGCACTGTGTCCTCTCCTAAGACAACCAAAGCACAAATTATTGTCCATTATAAACTTTCTCTTTTCCTCTACAGACTTGATGGAGAGGTTGTGGCATTTGTGCAGGGAATGCATTTCTCCACAGAACATACATGGGAATGGGTTTGAAGATGGAAATGCAGTCTTCACTTTCTTTGATGCATTTGAATCCTTTGAGTTGTCCTCCACAGCATGTTTGTATGTTTTCGTTGTCACTGACTTATCTGACGCTTTCACATTTGTGATGAATGCGTTAGCCTTTGGCCACCTTACATCTCTTGGTGACCTTTCTCCAGTAGACCTTAAAGCCTGAAAGGATGTCACGGGATTGCATGCAATATCTGCTTCATTTGCCACAAATTCAGCAAACTCCTTGAAATCTGGGAATTCCTCTGTTTGTTTCAACTGCTTTGTGACATGGCGATTCCAGCGAAAGATTAACCACTCAGGGAGGTTTTAGAGCAATTTTTGATTCTCCTCACAGTCATTTAACACCTGGAGCCCTTTAATGTGTGGCATAGCATTGCTGTAAGCTGTCAAAAAATCACTAAATTGTCTCAGTTTGGCTGACTCTCTTGAACCAATCTTTGGCCATTTATTTAGTTTTTCTCTAAAGGCACGCTGGATTACAAAGAGGTGACCATATTGAGCATTCAGGGTCTCCCATGCTTGGCTGTAAGCTTCATCATCGCTCCTATAGAAGCTTCCTTCAACTATAGATTGCGCCTCACCACTGATGTATTTCTGCAGGTAAAACAACTTGTCAGCTGGGCTTGTACATCGATGTTCTATCAATGTCTTGAAACATGTGCTCCACTCTAGGAACTTCAGTGGGTCTCCTGAGAAGACTGAAGGCTCAGGTGCAGGAAGTCTGGTAAGAACCGTTGTGTCATGTAGAGCCTGTATTAATGATTGCTCTTGGTTTACACTGTTTGGTTGTTTACTGTTATTGTTCTGACATGTTTGTTCCATCTTGATTTCTTTACGATGCACTGGGGAATGAGTGGTCATCTTGCCGTGCGCTGTTTCGATTTTATCACAGACCTCGCTTGAGTCAGCTTCAGAATAGGCCTTAAGCTTTGCAGCTATAACATCCAGGTCTCTTTGGTTTTCTAATCTTTTGAGTTCTTGTTTTTGAGCAGCAATCACTTCCTCCATGTTGATTTCAGCCTTCTTTACGGCCAGTTCAGCAGCACACTCTGCCTTTTTCGCTATGATGTCTCGCAGTCCTGCTGAACTTGATGTACGGCTTGAGTGATAACTACATACAGTTGATTTGGTTACTGAAGACCCAAATATTGACTGGGCATACTCTCTGTCCAGTACCAAGCACAGCCTTGCATTTTCTGCGCTGGCATTAAAGTCTTCTAGCTTCACTCATGCGCACTTTCAGTAACTCCATCAAATCTCTTGTGACTGCGTCGCAAGAATCCATCTTTCTTCTAATCTCAGTAGAGGGTGCTGACTGGGATCGTACATTTTCATACACACATTTCACCTGTGTTTCCAGCCCCTCAACAGCATCCATCATGCCACTCAAGTCTTCATCAGAGCACTCTTCTTAAGATTGGTGCGTGGGTCTCTAACCTGCTCCTTCCATTTTTTATATAGGGAAGTAAATTTACTCTCACTCTGCAAAATTTGTTGTTGTTTCAAATCCAACATTTTAGGGGTTAATCTCCTCTCACGTGAGGATTTCCTGAGCCCAATAGTTTGAGAAGTGGCAGGGTTAACTGTTAGCTTAAGTATTTCTATTTGTGCATGAATATTACCTATAAGTAATTCTAATCTCTGCCTTTCAGCCTCATCAGTTTGTAGTTCTAATTGTTCAGTTAACCTGTTCAGCTCCTTTTGAAGGGACTCAATTTGTTCACTTACTTCACCCTCTTGTACCTTTTCCCTGTTAAGTGACATTGTACAACCTTGGAAAAAGCACTGTATCTTTAAGGTTATCGCCAGATATCTAGAAAGATATCTTACAAGTATATAGCTATAGGTTCAATCCAAGAGCTATTCCAATTACTCAAGTAAATTACCTCAATTTGCAGTTAAACCAAAACATCAAACAACATCATTAAACATTCACCTCAATTTCACTGCTAAATCAGAAACAACAGTTATATTATGAGGACGTATTAATCGCTTTCTCAGTAAGGTACAAGCATTATTGTTATAACTTTGAACCAACAACGATTAATAGTTACTCTGTTTTTGTTTTTTCTTTCATTCAAAGTGTCCATAAAGTAGTGCAGTCAAACCTGGCGCCATCTGCGGGGTCACTGTGCGCCGCTGAGCTGGCAGCAGTTGGATGAAACAGTCACTGCACGCTGAGGCCTGTAAAGGATATTTGCAGTCCTGTAACTCCCGCTGGTGCTGCCGTCTATCAGAGAAGTGCGGTACCCTCTGTCTCCGATCTCTTCCCCGTCGCGCCAGTGATGCTTCCATCTCTCCTCTTTAGGGAAACGCGCTGCTACTCAATTGGTACTCTTTCTTTGGACTTTTCGGCTATCCGACGTTACGTTTTCACTGTAGCTACGCTGGTTTTGTTGGAAATACGGCCACAAGTCATGTCTTTCTCTCTTTTATTGTCACTTGGACATCGTGAAAACTACAAGTAAGCAAAAGAAATATTCAGAAACTCACATGTACACATAAACAAACGAAGTTTTGCAAAAATTAATAAATAAGTACCATGTGCACCTTCCAAACCGCGCAAAAAACTCTTTGGGAATCCCTCTCTTTCTACTGCCATGCTCTCTCTGTTACAATTATTTACCCATAATGCAGCAGGCATGACCCCATGAACTCCGATCATGTGACAACGCAAGATAAATAAAAATTACAATAAATAAAACATATTTCCTCCACCAATCATTGTCACTCCCAAACCATAAAGTTTCGGTACTTTATAAAATACAAATCAGTGTCTCTGACAGTTACAAAGATAATGTCGACATATGGCCAAGCGTGACTTACATCCATGTCAGAATGTATTTGGTTTTTAAAGACAGTAGTTATACACAAGACTGCCTAATGCACTACAAAAGATTAAAATGTTATGAAAACTTTGCAAATGGATGGGTAAGAGAAGTCATTCGTAAAAGTTTTTGATGAGAAATGATTGCTGATCGCAAAGGTAAATGTAGTGTTCCATGACGCAATGTTGTTCAAACTTGATGTGCAAAATCCAATCCAAATAAAGTATTTATTTGTAAATGTAAATAAAAATTGTTTTCCAGGTAAACCATTCTCAAAGAATGTCAGAAAAACCATAGACACCATGGGTTATCTGCGAGTAAAAAGGAACAATTTTGGCAGCACACTGTGATTGTATGGCAGGTCTCAGAGAAAGTTGCAGTCATGTTGCTTCTCTTCAGGAGCTGGTGTAAAATGCCACAATTCCTTGACTGTCACAAATTAAAAATAAATAAAACATTTTTTAAAACCCACCCCATACTGGGTGGGTTCCACCAGCTGCTGTTACAAATGTTCTTTATGCCAGAAAACGGATATCAAGTCAAGTCAAGTTTATTTGTATTGAGGTTTTTCACCCACGTGACCAAGTCATGTGATGCAGCCATTTTGGACGGCACGCTTAAGTCCTTCAGTGCAAGGCGGTATGAGATGGTGGAGACCTTTGCACATTTTAACAAGAAAGTAAGCTGTGATTCGTGTTAAATTGGATCTGTCTTTTATCACAAACACTGTACCCAGCCTTGGTATGGAGCCAAGGTTGTCGACAGAAGTCAACAATTTGATGAAGGATGACCCCAGCAGTTTGAAACGGTACAAGGTAGGCTATGTTCACAACACTGTCTTGTTACTCGGGGGATCCGAGATCCCCTGAAACAGACATGATATCCCTTGAAAACATGATTTGGGAAATGTTGGGGGGGGGGTCTCTAAAATATTGGCAAAATGATGTTTATTGACATAGCAATCGTGTGTAACGGGAAGCATTTGCATATCTGAAGTGTTGTGTTTACATGACAACGACTGCTGCTGCTAGGTTGGTTGTTGAGTAGCCTGACTGTTTTTTTCTTGCGTGTGGTATCATTGTTGACACGAGGTTGTTTTTTGAACATGCCAATGCGGACACGATTTCCCCTGATGAGTTATAACTTCAGACGCGATGCGTGTGTGGAGGTGTGGAGTCCGTGTGATATGTGCGTAAGATAGGCTTCTCATGTGTTTGGAGATCCGCGCTCTGAGACAAGCGCAAGCGCCCCCCCAAGGGAAAAAAAGGGACCCCCCGAAAATATCGGCATAGTTCAAAATTGCGTTGACTGATAAACTAACCTGAAATGAAATGATCACTGCAAAGTCTGGAGTACTCTGTTGGCTCCCAATCCTGTCTCTTCACAGCTGCAATCCATTTGGCCCTCTTGTCTGGGTCAGTAGGAAACCGGTAAAAGGAGAGTCCTGCACGCTGTCCCTGTCTGTTGTGGCAGCCCACAGCACAACAAGCAAACACCATGGTTATTTATAGAGTGCTTACTGACAAATTAATCTATTCTAGGTGTCTGTAACACGTTTTTTTCCAAGCTGGTTCTCCCTCTCTGTCTGCAGCATTAGTATGTAGCTTGACCTCCAAAATGGCGGACACCGGAGTGTCACGTGACCCTGTGACGTCAGGTGAAAAACCTCAATAGCCCTTTTAACAATAAATATAGCAGCTTTACAGAATTTGAACGACTTAAAATATGAGCTATTTATCCCTAATCTATCCCCAATGAACAAGCCTGTGGAGATGGTGGCAAGGAAAACTCCCTCAGACGGCATGAGGAAGAAACCTCGAGAGGAACCAGACTCAAAAGGGAACCCATCCTCATTTGGGCAACAACAGACAACATGACTGTAACATTAACAGTCCTAACATAAAGTCAGCTTCGTTGATGCTATAAACCCCCCACCAACGGAAACCCGAGCGATATTGACTTCTTTAAATCAGGTGATGTCACTCCAAAAAATATTTGTAATCCTACATCATCTGCTGCAAAGCTAAATTAATTTCTTACATCCTTAAAGAATCGCCTGTCCAAGCATGCTGCATTATCAATATTTCATGAGTTTAATTTTTTTATTACAGTATTTCATATGAATCCTGTCCAGAAATAAACAATTTCTCCAAATATCGCTCTTGACTCTTTTGCTTCTGTCTTATCAACATATCTGGGTAATAAGCCCTTATTAGACATATGATTTGGAAAGAAAGAAAAACAGAAGTCGGACACTTGGTAAACAGAAAGATAGCAAAGCCAACACTCTTGTCCTAGTTTGTCCTTGATGATGGTTGTCAAGGAGGGTGAAACCAATCTATATAAACAATGAAATAAAGGTATGTGTGGCAGCGAGGGCATGGTCAAGGGCTGATTTGTGAATGGAAAGCAAAGCCGGGAAAGGTGAGTGGCAAAGTGGAAGTACCTGTGGTGAATTAATGTGCTGTGTTTGTGTGCAGTGACAGGGAGAAGATAAAAGGGGGAGAGGAGCAGAGAGTGGTTGGTCTCCCCTGGGCTGAAGTCACGCCGGTGCATTGATTCGATTATTTAAGTCAGCTGAAAAGTGTGTTTGTTTTGAGTGGTGGTTTGAAATAAAACCTAAAAAGTGAACCTGATCCCACCTGCCTGTTATTCAGTGTCAACATTAATCAGGGAATTGTTACAGTATGAAACAATAAAAATGGTGTTACTATGTTCGAAAAACTGCATGTCTGATCGTCTGAGACGACTAAAGTATGTGCAAGGACGAGTAAAACTTTAATGGTGATTGGTCGACAAAAGTTAGTGCTGGCAACCTAAGCAACCACTCCATGATGTAGACCTGAACTGTCAGTCCAGCAGTAGCATTTCTATTATTATTATTCTGCAAAGTGAATTACACATCATGACATCTGACTTCTTGTCAAAACAAAGTTCTCCTGTGTCTATCAAAAATCTTGTTTTCCTGGACTGTTTCCCATATAAAATTAATTCTACCAAGGATCAGAGACATTGACTGTATGCTCACTCTGCGCTAAGAGAGCAGGGAACCAGTCTAACGTAGCTCATCTCGTTTCACGGGAAATGCGTTAAGTTTTATTCATCAACACGATATATAAAAGTACAAAAATATTTTGAGGAAATCATTAAAATTTCCTTGTTTTTGGTTATAATTTGTCGAAGTATGCCTGTGTTTGACTGTACCGGAAAAGCTTGGCTCAGAGGGGTCCAGATAATAATGTAATTATACCAATTGGCTAATGGCAACGAGGGTCAGGGACACTGTGCCAGCAGTGCAGTTGAAACGGGCAGGTGTCAAACTTAGAACTTTTATATCACGATTGGAGTTAATAATAAACAATATCACTGAATAATGTTCCTTACCTCTAACCTGTGTGTGTTATATAATATAATGTAGCCTGTGGAATCTGTACCATACAGGACACAAACTATTTGGGGTTCGTTATCTTTATTTTCCAAAGTGCAATAAAAAAAAAAGCCTCTTGCATCAATTCTTATGTTCCAGCTCATACGACTGCATAGCCAACGATTCCATTCAAACTTACTACAAAAAAGAAAATACAGCAGTGGGCTTATAGGTTTCGTTTTCCTTCTACTAGCTTACACAGCAAACGTGAGCTGAACGATCTTCAAACATCGCAGTAAAATACGACCTCCAACACCATTATCATCTCATGTTCTGAACAGCACATTACAAAATCTCGAGGATTCATAAGAAATCACTCTCTGAATAGCTATTTAACAGAAATTATTCAAATATTGCCCAACCTCACTCAAACAGGTCCCTTCCAGTAAACTCTCAGGCAAAAAGGCCAAACCAACACCAAGCAGGAAATTATTATCGAATCACCGCGATACGTTTGCAACATCAAGTAACTTGGGAGCTGTTGCCCCCTACTGGATAACCAAAAATATCTTCCAAGATGTCATTCTCTCATTTACTTCACATTAATACACTTAACCAGGATTTTTTTTGTTGTACAAATATACCTTGGGTCTTCAAAACAAAACAAAAAAATATATAAATCTCATGACTAGACTGTAACCATACATCATATAGGGCTATTTACTATTTTTTTTACCACCTGGTTACATTCTCCCCTGCATATGTCATCATTCTCGATGACTCAATCATCCTGTGAAGAACTCATTACTCCTTGTAGTGCTTTCTCAAATAAAACTGCACTAATACTTGACAAAACTTGTGAAACCATCTCTGTGCTCACTGCGACTGCATTACAAGCTGACCTGGGAAGGTTAAAAGGGTTTGTATGTGTCCCGGCAGTGGTTCTTGAACTCCACCTAAGAGGAGGTAAGTTGGATCTCAGATCTGAAATGCTTGGTTCCTCTACTCCTGTTTCCACAGATTCACCCTCCCCATCATCGGCTAATGGTAAAAGCTCATGGTCCTGTTCTGGCCAAGATACCAGAACATCCTCTGTAGTGTCTGTTTCCACCAGCGCACTGGGCTCATCATAGCTAGGTGGGTTAGCTACTTCTTCAAGTACAACAAAATCAGGTTCATTACAGTCATCAGATGTGTGTGTCTCTGCCACCATAGGCATGCTTCCCTTAGGAGAACTTACTTTCCCAGTGCTTGATCTCTTAGCTGTCCATCATGTCCGATGATGACGCTTGCTCCAGGGGTTGAGGGGGAGGGTTCAACGTTGTTGGTGTTGATGCCACCTCATGTGGCTATGGAGGCCAATCTTGGAGCCACACACTCTTCCACAGATGGAGCAGGCATGCCCTGATGTTTGGGGGGTGGGGTCTGCCTGCCGGTGTCGTTGTGCATGTCTTGCGGTCCTCCTTTGGGTGAAGATGTCGTTGATTTGTTCAGCTGCTTTGTTGCACATGGCTCTCCAGGCTGGTCTATTGGATGCTAGTGCCTCGAGATGGCCAGGGTTGATGTTGCAGCGCTTCAAGAGTTCTTTTGTAAAATCCCTGTATCGCCTCTTCTGGCCACCAGCAGCCCACTTGGAGTTGAGCAACTGTCCATACAGGACTTGGCGTGGGAGGCGATAGCCAGGCATGTGAATGGTGTTGCCAACCCAGCATAAATGCCTGTTGGCCAGAGCTGCTTCCATACTGGTGGTGCCAGTCGCAGTCAGAATGTCAGTGTGGGGGATGCGGTCTTTCCAGGACAGGTTGAGTATTTTTTGGAGGCTTCTGATGTGAAACATCTCCAGGCTATTTATGTGGCATCTGTATGGGGTCCATGTTTCCGCCCCATAGAGTAGGGTGGAGACACAGACTGCATTGTAGACTGCTGCTTTGGTGCTGATTTTTAAGTTGTTGTTGTCAAATACTCTTTTCCTAAGGCGCCCAAAGGCTGATGAGGCTTTGTTGATCCAGTAGTGTATTTCTCTGTCAAGGGAGGAGTCTGCAGAGAGTGTGGAGCCCAGGTACATGAAATAGTGAACAAATCTGAGTGGACTGCCATTGATATGGAAGCCAACAGATGAGGGGGGTTTAGCACAGAGTTGTGCCATGACCTCCGTCTTCTTGGTGTTTACTTGAAGACCGAAGGACTGATACAGCACTGAGATGGTGTCCAAGGCATGCTGCAAGGAGTCTGGGCTGTGTGCCAGGACAGCACAGTCATCTGCATACTGGAGCTCATGGATGTGGCAGGTTGATGTTTTGGTATGAGCTTGGAGCCGTCGGATGTTAAACAGGTTACCGTCAAGGCGGTATTCCAGGTCTATACCATCTTTGTGCTGCAGGGCATGGTGGAACAGTCGGGTGATTGCTGAGAGGAGGAGGTTGAATAGTACTGGTGCCAGGACACAGCCTTGCTTCACCCCAACATTGACCTTAAAGGGCTCAGACTGGAGTCCTCCCATAACAACTCTGGCTTGCATGCCATCATGTAGTTGTTGCAGGATGGAGAGGAATTTGGGTGGTACACCAAGTTTGCAGAGTTGTTCCCAGAGCATGTCACAGTTTATGGTGTCAAAGGCTTTGCTGAGGTCGATGAAGGCGATGTAGAGGTCTTTGCGCTGCTCTCTACTTTTCTCAAGTAGCTGCCGTAGAGCAAAGATCATGTCAGTTGTGGATCTGGTCTTCCGGAAGCCACACTGTGTTTCAGGGAGAGTACATTCTGAGATGTACTCCACCAGCCGGGAGAGCATAATCTTTGCTAGGACTTTGCCTGCTGTAGAGAGGAGTGATATTCCTCGACTGTTGCCACAGTCTGCTCTGTCCCCTTTCTTCTTATAGAGGACAATGATGTTGGCATCCTTCCAGTCCTGTGGTACTTTCTCAGACTGCCAGATCTGGGTGATCAGGAGGTGTACACAGTGCGTGAGGAGATAGCCCCCATGTTTGAACACCTCCACTGGGATACCATCAGGTCCTGGGCTTTTGTTGTTTTTTAGGCTCCTGATAGCCTTGCATGTTTCTGAGAAGTGTGGTAGGATGTCTAGATGTTGCATCTGAGGCATAACTGGCAGTTTGTCAAGGATGTTCGGGTCTGCAGGGTTGATGTGATTGAGGAGACTTTTAAAGTGTTCGGCCCAGCGCTCAAGAATCTCTTGGCGGTCCTTTAGGAGGCTGTCTCCAGCAGCAGATCGAACAGGAGTGAAGATTTGCTTCCTTGGTCCATAAAGAGCTTTGATGGCATCGTAGAAGCCATGCGTGTCATTGCAATTAGCAAGATGTTGAATTTCTTTTGCTTTCTCCAGCCACCAGGTGTCTTCCATGGCCCTTAGTGCCAGTTGTGTTTTGGCTCTAGCCTTGGTATAATTGGCTTTTAGCATGGAGGATTGTGGGTTGGAGAGCAGGGCTTTGTGGGCTTGCTGTTTTTCTTGCAGGGTCACGTGGATATGGGAAGAGTTATTGTCAAACCAGTCCTGATGCTGTTTGGCCTTGGCGCCAAGGGCTGTTGAGGCTGCAGAGTGGATGGCTACAGATAGAGCTGGCCAGTCTTTGGCATCAGCTTCCTCCGGGATATGAGCGAGGTTGCATGCAAGGTGGCGACGGAGATCATTAATCGTGTCTGGGTTGGAGAGAGCGGTGGTGTTCAATCTTCTTCAAGTACAACAAAATCAGGTTCATTATAGTCATCAGATGTGTGTGTCTCTGCCACCATAGGCATGCTTCCCTTAGGAGAACTTACTTTCCCAGTGCTTGATCTAAGCCTGGGAAGATTACATGGCCTCAGGTCTGTTCTGTGTACCCTCTTTGTAGGACCTCCCTCTACAGGCTCAACAGTATGCATAGTGCCCTGGATATCCACTACCTTGCACACAACTAGACTCCAGGCATCCTGAATTTTGTTCCTTCCTAAAGGTCTATGGCATAGATAGACAGTTTGACCTAAACCGACCTTAGGACAGAAGACTCTCATTTAGTATGGATATTCTTTCATTAGCTTTCTGCTCGGAATACTCTCTAGCTCGTTCATGGGCTTGCCTTAGCCTCTTCTGATGTACAGACAGCCAATCTACCCTCCTGTCTCCTGAAACTGTATCCTGACCTAACAAGGCATCCACAGGTAATCTTGGCTGTACTCCAAAGAGTAGAAAGTGAGGTGAATACCCTGTAGTGGAATGAAGGGTGACATTATACACATAAACCAATTCAGGGAGATGTTCAGTCCACCTTCTCTTTTTCTCAGGAGGCAGAATACATAAGAGGTCATGTAGGGTTCTGTTGTACCTCTCACATTGTGCATTACCCTGAGGTCTATAGGGAGTGGTATGGGTCTTTTTCACACCATAAAGTTTACACAATTCGGCAATAACTTCACTTTCAAAGTTTCTGCCTTGATCTGAGTGTAATCTCTCAGGTACGCCATATTTCATGAACCATTCCTTCAGTAGAATCTTGGCTGTTGTGTCAGCTTTCTGGTCTTTAGTTGGATAGGCCTGTGTAAATTTTGTGAAAACATCTGTGACGATTAATACATTCTTGCGGCCATCAGATGCTGGTTCTAACACAGTAAAATCTACTGCTATCGCTTCAAGAGGTCTAGAAGCCAGAAAGGCTTTAATGGGAGCATGTATTTTTGGCTGGGGCATCTTAGTAAGTATACAGTGTTGACACTTCTTTACCCAGTTGTCTAAATCTTTATACATGCCAACCCAAAAACACCTCTGTTTTAAAAGGCTAACAGTACGTTCGATCCCCTGATGGTCCATACTGTCATGGACACTCTCTAAGACCTGTTCTCTGAGGCAGAGGGGTAGGAGTAGTTGCCAGCACTGACCATGTCTGGGGTCATCTACCACTCGATACAATAACCCATCTCTCACTAGAGAGCTAGAGAGTATTCCGAGCAGAAAGCTAATGAAAGAATATCCATACTAAATGAGAGTCTTCTGTCCTAAGGTCGGTTTAGGTCAAACTGTCTATCTATGCCATAGACCTTTAGGAAGGAACAAAATTCAGGATGCCTGGAGTCTAGTTGTGTGCAAGGTAGTGGATATCCAGGGCACTATGCATACTGTTGAGCCTGTAGAGGGAGGTCCTACAAAGGCTCCACTGCTTCAGGAGACGCTTCACAGGAGTTGTTAAATCCAACTTTTCCCTGTAGTTGGGTTTCTTCTGTCTATCCCAAAACTGCCTAAACTCCCTGAGTATTACATCATTACTCTAGAACTCCACTAATTGTTGTCTGGTGTACCCTGGCAGTGTAGGAGTATTGCCTTGTACATCATTATTTTCAGCATCCCCAGATTCAAGTGCATGGATTTGTCTAACCCTACAACAATGTACACCAGCCACCACAAGGTCAGGGTTCAACGCTGTCTCCCTGTTCACCATGTTACAAACAGCAACACAGTCATCAAACTTGGTATCCCCATCAGGCTCAGGCTCCCCTGCAAACTCCTGCCTAGACAAAGATCAGCAGCAGCATTACTAGAGCCAGGCCGATACTTCACTTCAAAATCAAAATAGATAACTGTCCAACCCATCTCTGTTCTATTGCGCCTAGTTTAACAGATTTAAAATAACACAACGGGTTATTATCAATCAGAACCACAAACTTCGATCCCAATAGGTAACTTCTAAAGTTTTCTGCTACTGCCCACTTTAGTGCAAGTAATTCTAACTTCATGCTACTGTAGTTGCGGTCATTCTTTTCTGCATTACGCAGCCTTCTACTTGCATAAGCTATGACACGCTTATGGCCCTCTTGTTGCTGATACAAAACAGCACCCAAGCCATGCTGGCTTGCATCTGTCTCCACTATAAAGGGGAGCGTGAAATCGGCAAAGCCCAATATAGGTGCGATGGTCAGTTTTTCTTTAAGGCTTTCAAAGGTGCTCTGGCACTTGTTGGTCCAAAATGAACTAAATTGGAGTGATCTTTTGGGCTTTCCATCATACAAGCAACTATTAACAAGGTCATGCAGTGGTCCAGCAATCTTAGAAAACCCCTGTATAAACTTCCTGTAATAATTACAAAATCCCAAGAAGGACCTCAACTGCTTGACCGATGTGGGGACTGGCCACTCCGTCACAGCAGCTACTTTACCAGGGTCAGGGCCTATGCCATCAGCTGAGACCTGATGTCCTAAGAACTGAACTTTCTCTTGCAGGAAGTTACATTTCTCAAGCTTTACCTTTAACCCTGTCTCTGCTAATCGTGACAAGACCGTCTCCAATCTGCTTAGATGGTCATCAGAACTTTCTGAGAAAAGCAAAATAGCATCCAAAAAGACTAGTATGACCTGAAAAATAAGATCACTCGTTGTAGCTTGCATTAATCATTGGAATGTTGCAGGCCCGTTACAAAACCCAAATGGCGTTCAAAGAAATTTAAAAAGCCCGAAAGGTGTAGTAAATGCGGTCTTTGGCCTGTCTCTTTCACTCATAGCCACCTGATGGTATCCACTGCCTAAATCAATTGTTGAGAAGAATTTCACCCCTCTTAAGGCATCAAAGCTCTCATCTATCCTGGGTAATGGAAATGCATCTCGCCTAGTCTTTGCATTTAGCTTCCTGTAATCAATCCATAACCTTAAACTATCATCAGGTTTGTGGACTAGCACTATGGGTGATGCATATGCACTTGTACTTTCCTGGATCACACCTTTCTTTAACAGCTTGGCTATGTGTTCTCTAACCCAGTGTTTCCCAACCTTTCTTGAGCCACGGCACATATTTTACATTTGAAAAATCCCACAGCACACCACCACACAAAAATATCACAAAAAAAAACTAATATATATATATATATATATATATATATATATATATATATATATATATATATATATAAAATGATAATCTAGTCTCAATTTACTCACAATTTCCTTAGTGGGAAACCTGGGCCTGTTTAGTTGAACACAAAGCTGATATACTCATAGGAATTGAAGAAAGACACACACGAAGATCTTCAACAGCTCTTAGTCACTCTCCTTTTTTAGTTTTTATAGCAGTCATGCTTGAAAAGCCCAGCTCGCATAGATAGGTTGTGGAAAATCACCTTTTTTGCTTTCTTCTGACCTCTACTCATACTAGGGCCTTCATCTGGGTCAGAATTTTCCCCAGGGCCCAGTTTGGCTTGTGTACTTTTTCTTTTCAAATATTTATCTATCGCTATTACCGCTGTCACACCCAAAGCATTACTAATTCTATTGTTTGAATGGCAACAGGTAGATACACAGGTTAATTAGCTACCTGCTGCCATCTATTGGAAGAGTATTTAATTGTTCTGCTGGTCACTATACGTCGCTGGCATAGACAAACGAAGACAAAATTATTTGCAGTAAATAAATAATTTTCGGAGCAATTAAGTGAAATTGGATAAATGTCCCATGGTACACTAATGTGCTGCGGCACAGTGGTTGGGAATCACTGCTCTAACCTCTCTGTATTGGGTTGGTGGAATTCTACGACAGGGTTGTGTCATGAGCACTTCATCAGTCAAGTGGATCTCATGTTGTACTTTATCAGTATAACTCAAGTCCTCATCATCAGATGCAAAGACAGCTGAGTACTTCTCTAACAAACTACCCAACCTAGCCTGCTGTTCTGGGGTGCCTCCAATGTTCAATCGATGTACAACAGATGCCTTACTTGTAGACTTAACATTGCTGTCAATGCTAATCTGCTCAATATCTGCTGAAATCCGGTGAAATCTGACTTCACATGACCTTTCTGCATTTACTACATCTGCTGGATAAGTAGGCCCACTCTAGTTCTAGGATGGAGCCAAATATCTTCTGGTGACATGTTTATCACTTGCACAGGAAATTCCTGATTCCCAATAGGAACAAGAGTTGGCACCACTAACAGTCCTCCTGGTAAGTGGGTACTAACAGGCTCTAACAAGAGTGATTTCCCTTTGACTCCAGCTCTCCTAGCCCCTCTGGCCATTATGGTAGCAACAGATAATGCTGGTATATGAGCGAGGTCTCTTCCTGAAACACGAGCAAAGGAGGACTGGTGTACAAGACTGTACTTTCTGAAAAGCTTCCCTCCAGTCAGAGTCCAGGTGACCATTGAGTGTAGTGTCAAATTTGGCATGGACAATCTGCCTGTATCTGCTGATGATATTCATTCCAATTAACCCAGGCACTGTAGAAGAGTTTGGTGAATCTTTAACTATTAAAAATCCACAACCAGGTAACACCATACCCATAGTTTTTACATCCAGTTCAAGATAACCTAAGTAGGGAATGTCCAAACCACTGGCAGCCATTAGCTTTAACCACCCAGAGGTAGAAACATTTGTTGGTTATGTCCTGCCAAACTGTCCCTAATAAAACTCTCTGTAACGGTACTAACCTGACTGCCAGTGTCCAGTAGACATGAAGTGTTAACCCCCTTTATTTTTAATTCCACTACAGGACATTTCCCCACTGCTCGCTCCAGCAGTCTATTTCGACTGGTCATGTCTGATGAGTCAATAGTCTCCCCTCACATCGCCTGGCTCACAGCAACTGAGGGAGTGAGTTTTCCTGGTTAGAGGCTTGAGGCTGTTCAGCAAGTCTCTTGGTGCATGCTTTTGCTAGGTGACCTACTCCACTGCACTTAAAGCAAATAGGTTGCCCATCTTCAGTAAAACGTGGCTGCATTCTAGGCCTACAATCAGGTGTTCTGTACACTTGTGTTGCCTTAGACATGGTCAACTCCTTGATGGCTTTAGTAAGTTCAGATATAGCAGCGTCTTGTTCTGCTAACCATCGTTCTTGTCTAGAGACCACTTTTAAGACCTCATCCAATGTGGTGGATTTGCCCTTTCCCATACTAACACCTGAACATAGGGGTTGGCTAGTTATCTCAGACACTCTTGATTTCACTGTTCTAGTGGCCGTAGTACTTTCCTCCATTGCCCATAACTCAGCTTCCTTACACACACCTTTAATGTCCAAGTCAGTTTTCTCTCTCACTAATTTCCTAAGTTCTCACTTGAGCAATGCGTCTTGTAAACACTCAATGAACTGGTCCCTTAACAGGATCTTCTCATTAGGAACGAGACCAGGAGACTATTTAACAGCAGAATTCAGTAAATGGGACAGAGCATGGGAGTAATCACTTAGTTTTTCACCCTCTGCTTGTTTGTGGTTATAGAAGGACTGTAAAAGTTGAGTGGTACTGCGTTTCTCCCCAAAAGCCTCACGAAGACAATCAAACACATCACTTGGTTGCTTAGTCTCATTCCCTACACACATCCCGACCTCTTCAAGTGTGGGACCTCTTAAGAGGGAAATGACAAAGTCAAATTTTTCATCTAATGTTTGCTCTTGAGTTCTTAAGACTCTCTCTACCTCCTCAATAAACTCTTCAACATCTCTCCCATCTTTACTGTAATCACCACTGAAATTCTGGATCTGGCATTCTCTTGGTAAGTACACATAGGATCGTGTTGCCCTACTGGCCATTGCCTCAGCTTGCAATCTGCCAAGCTCCGAAATTTGATCCTGTACCCTATCCAAAGTATTATCCCACCCACCACTCAAGTTAGGTGCACTCTCCTCTTTTACTTCAGAGTCACTATATGAAGCAGACATTTTAAGTATTTAGCAATAGGAAAATCAAAACAAAATAAATTCTTAGTCCTTCAAATAAAGGAAAATGTCTTCAATTTATCAGGGATATTAACCAAGGAAAGTCTTTTGATGTCTATGGTTCTAAAGTCAAACTGGTTTTTAATGGTGTTTGTTTTACATTTGGGAAACACAGGGGAAAAATGTGTTTTGAAAACTGGAAAAAAAGTGTGTGTTTGAAAGTGAGATCACTGCAACTCAGCTGATTGGCTGGAACGAGCATTGCTAGTTAGCTGATTATCAATTGCAGCTGGGCTCGTTGCAGCTGAGTGTGAGCTGCAAACTGAAGGCTCATAAGTGTGTTAATCAGCTAATTAGTTGTGGGGTGGTGGGAGACTAGTAAGAGTTGCTTTAAAACTGTTGTGCTTCTGACCTACTTGAGCTAACACTGTGCAAATGTGGCATTTGGGAAACTGGAGAGGCAGCTGGTAAGTATTTGTATTTTGTTCTGCTTTACTTAATGTTGAAATTGTTTATTGTGCTGCATCTCTGTGTTTGGTTGGTATTTGCTTTGACAATGTGTGGCGTGCAACAGTGTTGGGTTTTCTATTTGAATACACACAGTGTAGTGTTTGTACTCCATTGTTGGCGTCTTATTGTTTGTGTGCTTAAGTATAAACCTGGGCACAGATTCCTTCATTGCAATATTTATCTGCATTATATGGTATTGGTAGTTGCAGTGGATTTGTGGGCTACTTAAAGTAGCTGTGAATGGCCAAATTGAGCATACTGCTATGGCTTGTGTAGTTGTATTGGTTCTTCTGGTAGTTTATTTCCTTGTAATTTTAATGTGTATACTAAGTAGTTAAATCTTATATTTTCTACAGTCATAATTTGTAGCTTAAAATATTTATTCTCATATGTCTATTTTTTTGCATAAGTATTTAAGGCATATTTGCACACTTGCATAGTGTATTTCTACATGCGTATTTTGCACAGAAGCATTGCATTTTTGCATTTTAACTGTTAATAATTGTTTTTTTTCTATTTTTATATTTTCAGAGGTTTTTCACCTAAAGACAAAGCTAAAGGAAAAGTGTTGAGTTAGAGAATTAAAAGCTAATGAGCTAAAGGCTAAAGAGAGAACTAAAGCGCTAAAGACCTGTTAACTGTTTCTACCATCTACCTGCCATTGCAACTTTATGGATGTGCCTTGAACTTTTAATAAAAAGAAAAAAAAAGAGGAAACAGAAACAGTTGTCTTGTCGAATCCTTTGAGTGAAGTCCAGTTACCCTAAACCTCCACCAGATGCCACAATCCTTTATTCAAGTTGGGGAAATTGCACAGAAATAACCAAACAAAACTGACACAACTTGACAGTGAAAAACCAGGAGTCCAGGAACTGGAAAGGAGTCCAGACAACATCGCTCAGAGCCCAGACGACATCGCTCAGAGCCCTGACAACCAGAGACCAGCCGATCAAGGGACGTGGAAAACCACTGGGAGGAAAGTCAGGAGCCTGACTGTTGGAGCCTGGAAAAAGAAATGTGAGTTAAAATCCAACAAGAGAAAAGCAAAAAGAAAGCACTTACCTTGTCACCTGCACGACCTGCAGAGGGGAAGATGTTACAGACCGCTGACGATCTGAAGAAGGACCGGATGGTGGCGAAGAGGGCATTCACCTGCATGGCCAACTCCTTGCTGAGGACCTACCAGGACAAGTCAGTGTCAGACCTGGAAGATGCATTCAATGCTATCACAAAAGCAGCAGAAAGAGTATGGGAGGCCAATGATTTGGAAGCTAAATTCCTTGCAGACAAAGAGGAGGAGCTGGGCACTGAAGAGGATGCAGTGTTATCCGAACATCAAAAAGCTGACCTAGAAAAGACTGCTGGTGAGTGCGAGGAAAAAGTGAATGAAATCAAAGGTCTACTCCAAGACGTGCTGTGGTCCAACGCTGCAGAGTCTGAGGTGCTCACCGTGCTCCAAGTGGCTGAAGCAGAGAGCAAGTGGGCTGCTGCAGTGGACCTCAACGGTAGGCTGGAGGGCTATGAGATCCTGCTTGGTCACCTTCAAGACCTCACAAAAGTGGCGAAAGAGTCCTTTGAGCGGTGGAAGCGGTGGACCCCATCTGAACAGAAGCAAGACATCCAGCACCGATTGAAGGATCTCAATGAGAATCCCTGCACTTATATCCAGGAAAGCTGACTTCATTTGTGTGAAGCTGAAAGGAGCAGCATCAAGTCGGCACCCCTGTCTCCTAAAATGCATTCGTGCCTGTCATCAGACTGAAGCCAACTGCTCTCCCCAAATTCTCTGGCAACAAGTGTGACTTCCACAGGTGGAGGAAGGACTGGGAAGCTCTGCAAAAGCAAGGTGAGCCCTCAGGCTCCAAAGAAGTGAAGAAATTCCAATTGCTGGATAGCCTAGAGGAAAGAATTACCAGGGACCTGAGGCTCACAAGCTACCAGGAAGCAGATGACATCTTCCGCCTTCTGGACAACCACTTTGGGAATCAGACTGCCATTGCCATTGAGATTGTGGAGGAAGTACAGAGAATGCCAGCTGTTAAGAACCACCAACCATGGAAAATAGTGGAGCTGATTCAAACAGTTGAGAAGGCACTGCAGGATTTTAGTGAACTTGGAGACACAGGAGCAATCAAAAATCCACTAGTCACCAAGTCCATTGAAAGTAAGCTCCCTGAAATCCTGGAGAAGGAGTGGCTTGTGCATGCAGCAGATAGCAAGAATGCCGTGGTCCCAAGCAACAGATTCGATAGTCTGTTGGCCTTCCTCAAGGAGCAAGAAGCCATCTACGAGCAGCTTGAACACTTGAAGGAGGAGGAGCCAAAGAGGGAAGGGAGACCTGAACCAAGGCATGCAAGGACCAGGGCCACCAAGTCCAATGATGCGCCTGCCGGATGCGTCGTCTGCGGCGATGGAAAGCATTGACGAAAGCTGTACTTCTGCAAACGGTTCCAGGCCCTGAAGCCAGCAGAAAAGAACGCTGCTGTCAAGAAGCTAGGGGCATGTGAGAGATGTCTCGAACTTCATGATGGCCAAGCATTCTGTAAATCAACTTACTTGTGCAAGCACCCTGACTGCAAGGATGGACGCCGCCCTGAGCACCACTACTACCTGTGCTTCAATGCCACCGTGAGGAATACTGTTGCCCTGAAGAGGAGTGATCACCCCAAAGCAGAAAGGAAGGGATATACTGCTGACCAAGAGGACTTCATCAGCAAGCTCCCTGTAGAACTGGCAAAGCAGTGTCGATGTCTTCTCCAATTCTGCCTCAAGGACACTCAATGCAGCCACTAAGCATTTAAGCCTCCTCACACAACATGGCTTGCAAGAGCTTCTGGTCATCATGATGCTCCTTGAAGTGACCGCAACTGCTGGACGAAAGATTGCCACTCTGATTGATCTAGCATCGGATACGAACTATATCACTCACAAGGCAGCAGGGAGACTGAACCTTCGGAGTGAGGAGATGACCCTTGTCATCCATGGTGTTGGGGGCATGAAGTTCCATGTGGAGACAAGGTATCTGCTGAAGATCAGAGTGAAGACCCCAAATGGCACCCTGCAATCACACCAGTTGATCTGCTATGGACTTGACCACATAGCAGATGTCCACAAGTGTGTAACAGCACAGCAACTGCAATGTTTCTTCCTTGATGTACCAATAAGAAACTTGTAAGACCCAAGGAGATTGACCTTCTGATAAGCCACAGAGCGGGCAAGCTAGCACCACAGCGGATCAGTCATTGGAGATCTTGTGCTCTGGGATGGACCATTGGGGAAGACAGTTGGAGGGACCCATCCTGACCTGTTCAAAGATGTTGCTGTGTCAGCCCACACATCAGGCACACACTTTGCCAGGTCAATGAGGACAGCTGCCATCAAGTATGAAGAACTCCTTTCCAAGCTTCCTGAGCAGCAGCCGCCAGTCACCCGGTCTCACCACAAAGTCCAGGAGTCTGCAACTTTGACCACCTGCCGAGACTTCCTGGAGTGGTGGAGGTGGGATAGTATCGGTGCTGCCTGTGAGCCAAGATGTGGAGGCTGCCGCTGTGGAAACTGTCAGCCAGGCGGCAAAGAAAATGACCCTTACAGAGGAGCGGGAGATAGAAGTAGTGAGAGGGGGGCTCACATACATCACAAGTGACCACCACAGCAAGGACCTGCACTGGCATGCCAAATACCCCTGGCTAGAAGACCCAGCTTCACTCCCAAACAGGGCAGCTGTGGAGGCCACATTCCTCAAAAGAGAACGCCATCTTGCCAAGGAGCCCAAATGGAAAGCAGCCTATGCCTCTCAGGTGCATGACATGGTCTCCCGAGGAGCTGCAGTTAAGTTGTCTGACGACATCTCCAGCTGGACTGAGCCAGTGTGGTATGTGAGTCACCTTATAGCACCAAATCCCCACTCCATCACAACCCCAGTAAGGCTTGTCTGGAACAGCAGTCAAAAGTTCAGAGGTGTGAGCCTGAACGATATGCTGATGAAGGCTCCAGACGTCCTCAACCCCATTCGTGCTGTTCTGAGATTCAGAAGTGGAGTGTTTGCTGCTTTAGGTGACATCAAAAAAATGTATAACTCTGTTTGGCTTGAAGAACGTGAAGTACATCCACACAGGTTCCTTTGGCGAGACTCTGAAGATGAGGAGCTAGGAGTGTACGCCATCACAAGGGTGAACATTGGGGACAAGCCGGCAGGATGCATTGCACAGCTTGCTATGCGGGAGACAATCAGTCTTCCTCAGTTCATGCACCTCGAACAAGAGCGAAGTGTACTCCAGCAAGATAGCCATGTCGATGACCTGCTTACCTCAGATAATGATCTCAATCGCCTAAAAGCCACTGCCACCAACATGGAGCACATCCTTAAGGCTGGAGGATTTCAGCTAAAACCATGGGTGTTCTCTGGGCAAAGTGGGAGGCAAGAGTCTCAGGAAGAACAGGATGACCGAGCAAGAGCCAAAGCTGGAATCTTGGTCCTCCCCAATCAGATGGGCGATGATGACGACAAAGCACTCAGCCTTGGTTACATCGTTGAGGAAGACAAGCTTCATGTCATGTCCTCAATCAACTTCTCCAAAAGAAAGAAGATGCAACTTGGTCAGAATCTGTTCCAAGAGGAAGTGCAATCTCAGACTCCAAATCCCCTAACAAGAAGGGAGCTGCTCAGTCAAGTGGCTGGATTGTATGATCCTGGTGGCCTTGTCACTCCTGCAAAGCAGAAAGGAGCCATCCTGGTACACAGAGCATTCCGGGAAGCCAAAAGTAACAGTTCTTCCACTAAAGACACATGGGATGCAGCCTTGTTGGATGGCCTGAGGGAAGATGCAATTGAGCTCTTTGAGGAGTATGTCCAGCTCAGCAGTGTCAAGTTCTCCAGAGCCCTAACTCCATCTTGTGCAGATGATGAAGCAGTTACATTCTCAGATGGAAGTGAGCATGTGTACGGTGCAGTGATGTACCTGAGGTGGAGTTCTGGCCAAGGTCCCATTGTGAGGCTGGTGGAATCAAAAGCAAAGCTGACCCTCTTAGACTGGAAGGGTGACCCGGTGAAGGCAGAAGTCTGTGGAGCCATCTTTGCCTCCTGTCTGAGAAGGTACTTTGAGACACACTGCAGGATCAAGGTCAAGAAATGGTTCCATTTCGTTGACAGCCAGACCGTCCTGGGTGCAATCCAGAGGGAGAGCTATGGCTATCAAACCTTCTTTGCGAATCGGATTGGGGAGATCCAAAGCAACTCACAAGTCCAGGACTGGTGGTGGGTCCCTGGGCCTCAGAACATCGCAGACCTGATCACGAGAGGCGGAGGCCCAAAAGACCTGGATGAGGACTCAGTGGTAGACTGGTCCAAAGTTCCTGAGCCTACCAGTGAGTGAGTGGCCAATAAACTCCGCAAAGGAAATTGCTGCTGCTGCCAGAGAGGTCATCAACAGGCTGCAGAAGAAAGCTTTTGTGGCTGCACTAACAAGGGCCCAGGCTATGAAGCAAGCTCCAGATCAAGACCATGACCATACTCCAGCTGGTCGTGGGCCATCAGGGTCTGTAATTCAGAGCCTTGTTGATGTAAGGTGATTCAGTGCCCTGTCTAAACTTGTGAAAACCATCGCCTGGGTCTGGAGGGCAGCGAAAAGCTTCCTTGGACCAGCTGAGCCCTCAAAAGGCCAAAGTGGGAGGAGGTCCCATCAAGCGGCATCATTTCTGTCAGGGAAAGAAAAGAAGCAATGACTGACCTTTTCCTTGCTGCACAAGAGGGCACCAACTTCCCCAGCACCACGATAGAACGGCTTGTGGTCTTCAAAGATCAGAGCACCGGACTCCTTGTCTGTGGAGGAAGAGTGCAGAGCTCAAAGGAGATCCTGCTGCTGTCCCTCTTGCCTTGTGACTCGTGGGTGTCTACATTGCTTGCTCGGGAGTCTCATGGTGAGGGACATGATGGAGTGGCTGGGACCCTACTCAAGATAAGGAGAAAGGCCTGGGTCATTTAAAGGGAGAAGGGTCGCACAAAGTTGTTGATGCTTGCCTCATCTGTAAAAGAGCAAGATGGTCACTGATTGTGTTTATCTTTGGTTTGACTTCGAAGTAGCGACCTTACCAGTAGGTTTACTGCCAAGGTCAAGTGGGAGGTGTAAAGTCAAACTGGTTTTTAATGGTGTTTGTTTACATTTGGGAAACAGGGGGAAAATGTGTTTTGAAAACTGGAAAAAAGTGTGTGTGTTTGAAAGTGAGATCACTGCAACTCAGCTGATTGGCTGGAACAAGCATTGCTAGTTAGCTGATTATCAATTGCAGCTGGGCTCGTTGAAGCCGAGTGTGAGCTGCAAACTGAAGGCTCATAGGTGTGTTAATCAGCTGATTAGTTGTGGGGTGGTGGGAGACTAGTAAGTTACTTTAAAACTGTTGTGCTTCTGACCTACTTGAGCTAACACTGTGCAAATGTGGCATTTGGGAAACTGGAGAGGCAGCCGGTAAGCATTTGTATTTTGTTCTGCTTTACTTAATGTTGAAATTGTTTGTGCTGCATCTGTGTTTGGTATTTGCTTTGACAATGTGTGGCCGTGCAACAGTGTTGGGTTTTCTATTTGAATACATGCAGTGTAGTGTTTGGCACAGATTCCTTCATTGCAATATTTATCTGCATTATATGGTATTGGTAGTTGCAGTGGACTTGTGGGCTACTTAAAGTAACTGTGAATGGCCAAATTGAGTGTACTGCTATGGCTTGTGTAGTTGTATTGGTTCTTCTGGTAGTTTATTTCCTTGTAATTTTAATGTGTATACTAAGTAGTTAAACTTTTTTTTTTCTACAGTCATATGTCACACGGAGCTCTTTCAGTACCAGCGCCAGGCGCCAATGCACCACACTACACACCAGCACCTGATACCATACATATCATTTATGTTGAGCTACTGCTAAATTACCAGCTAACTAACTCTGTGGGTGCACACACAAGTTGTTTATAGCAATAGTTTAATAACAAAAGTACCTCATAGTTAAATAATCACACACATGGGTTTCAATACAATCTTTATTAACTTAGCGTGGTGAATGCGAGTCATGTTTGTTTGCCTCTGTTCTCTCCTGCAGCACTTCCGGGTGACCAAAGGACCTGAACTGTGGAAGCCGTCTGTCTTTGTAGTGCCTGTTTCATTACAAGCTAATGATTTCATCCAATTAAGATAATTAAGAGTAAATTAAGAATTGTGGTGAAGCCAAGGTTTTGTAATCTAAATAGTTGTTTTGTATGAGAGAAATGTAAGACTTTTGCTATGTATAAATTTTGCCATTGTTATGTAAATGTAGGATAAATGGGGTTTTGTCTGTCTACAGCTGTTTTGTGTTAATTGTAGGGGGAGGGGCTAGTGACTATTTAAGCCCTCTGAAGGAGATAGTTCACTGTCTGGCCATTTTCATTGCAGTCTGGTTTGTAGTCCTGAGCTGTGCAGTGTTTTGCTCTTCAGACTGGAAACTTACTTTCTATTTTAGTCTAGTTACCTTTTTTTTTTTTTTTTTTTTTTTTTTTTTTTTTTTTTGTTAAATTCATAGGCATACCTACCTTTAACATTTTGAAATTCCAACTTTTATTTTTGCTCACTTGTTCACTTTTGGGAAAATCTGGACTGTAAATAAACCACCATCCTTGCACCGAAGTTGCAATTCTTGGCTGCGTCATTTCGTCACAGAACCCATGTGACATGGTGTCAGAAGTGGGATGGCTAGCTGAAGAAAACCAGTTCGGATAACCCAAAAGAAAAGCAACATCAACAAGCCACTCACCCGAGCTGCTACCTCTAGGCAAGTGAAGGATGAGGCCTGGGAAACAGCTCAGTCGGGAACAGAGCAAGAGCAAACAGAAGCAGATGTCCAGGACTACAATGCAAAGGGGGCCAGACCGAAGACAAAGGGTGGTGTTCCAGCTTCCTCAGTAGTGGCCACCTTGCTAACAGACTTGGTACGAGACTTCCTCACAGCCCAGCAGATGTGAGCTGAGGTTCGTCAGGAGGCACAGATGTGACATGATGAGGCCATGTGGGAAGAACTACGCAATTTTTTCACAGCAATGCGACCTCGCCAAGAACATCCTCTCTTACACCAACTGGCATCTTCCAGCATGCTTGAAGAGGAAAGCCCAAGATTCCACCTGCCACCAGTAACTCTGTCCCAGCCATCCGGAGGACCCCAGAAGCCAGAGCTAGACCCCACTACCCAGCCCCATGCAGCAAATCCAGAAGACTCACCAGCATACTCGCCAACTCGTCCAGCGTCCAATGTAGTAGCGCCAGCGTTCTTGTCAGCTGTCCCAGCACACCTGCCGCCAGCACCAGCCAGCCTTGCACACCCACAGATGATGTACTCAGGATGACCTCGCGAACCAAAGCTGCACCCCTACCAGCAGGGAGAAGATATGGAGAATTTCCTGTTGAGGTTTGAGCGTCTCACACGTACATGGCAGTGGCCAGAACAGGAGTAGGCAGTCAGACTGGTTCCACTGCTCACTGGCAAGGCCCTGGAAGCATATTCGGCGATGGATGAGGACCATGCAGATGACTTCCAGAACCTGAAGGAGGCCCTTCTGCTGAAATTTGACATCACCAAGGAGACGTATCGACAGCGGTTTAGGAGGAGCACGGTACCAGCTGGAGAAACACCGATGGAGACCTATCATCGCTTGAAGCATCTCTTCCATCGGTGGGTGCAACCAGAGAAACATACTAAGGAGGAGATCGGCGAGAAGGTGATAATGGAGCAGCTGTTGAATGTCCTGTCCCCAGAGGTGCGGACCTGGGTCCGTGAACATGAGCCAGAAGATGGAAAGACTGCTGCTAAGCTGGCGTTGCAGTACATTAATGCCCACAAGGTGACACCCAACCACCCATTGTTCCCTCACAAGCCATCACAGGGCTATAAGCCAAGTGCAGGTAACTCTGGGGGTGGGGATGCTACTCGCACCATTGGAGGTAACAATACTGCACACACAGTTGGGGGTAATGGGAGGTCTGAATTGATATGTATTTTCTGTCAACACAAAGGCCACAAGGCATCTGTTTGTCCCTTAAGGAAGCCAAAACTGTGTGGGTTTTATGTGCCACGGGAGGGGGATGCCAGATCTGAGGTTAATAACATGGAACCAGTAAACCAAAAAGTTAATGGGGTTACACTTGATGCTATGATGGATACTGGTAGTGCCGTGTCTTTAATCAAAATGTGTCATGTACCTTTAAACTGTCTTGACTATCAGAACCAGAAAGAAATTGTGTACATGGAGATAAAAAGCAACATCCACTAGCAGAGCTTACTGTTGAAATTGATGGGGTGAAATATTTACTGGAAATGGTGGTGGTTGAAAACTTACCTTTTGATGTTATCCTGGGGAGGGATGTACCAGTGTGGAATGACTTACTGGGATCTGTTGCCAATGATGTGAATGTGTCATGCCCTGTGGTAACCCGCTCGCAGAAGGCTGTGGAGCCATTACCCAATCTGTCTGATGACCTGATCCAGGGTGGTGGTAAAGGGCCCCGGAAGTCTATTAGAGAAGTATAGCCATGGGGGGTTGTTTCAGAAAATTGACACTGAGGGGTTGAATGTTGATTTGGGATGTGCCACATGACATTGTTAAACTGCAACAGGCAGACACCACACTTGGCTCACTGTTCCAAAAAGCAGAGTCTAACATCACTGAGAAGTTTGCTCCAGACAGGTACCTGATTGAAAATGGTATTCTGTACAATCAGTCAGATGCAGGTGTGAAACAACTGGTAGTTCCAGTTACCTGTAGACCTCATGTTCTCCATCTAGCACACACTGTCCCATGGGCTGGGCATTTGGGGCAACAGAAAACCTATCTTAGGTTAGGTGCTAGATTCTTCTGGCCAACAATGTACACTGACACACAACACTACTGTAAAACATGTCCTGTCTGTCAACTTCTGGTGTCCGCAGGTCTGAAAGAACTCCGTTGTGTCCACTGCCCGTCATCTCCTCTCCTTTCCGCAGAATTGCCATGGACATTGTGGGACCCTTGGAGACGAAGTTCTGGGTACAGGTACATACTGGTGGTGTGTGATTTTATGCCACCAGGTTCCCAGAAGCCTTTCCACTGCGAAGCATAACTACACCCAAGGTGATCAGTGCTCTTGTTCAGTTGTTTTCCAGAGTTGGCATTCCTGATGAAATCATCACTGACCAAGGCACCAACTTCACCTCGTGTCTGATGATGCAGCTTTACCAGCAGTTGGGGATCAAGGCCCTGAAGACCACACCGTATCATCCCCAAACCGACAGGCTCGTCGAGCGGTTTAATCAAACCTTGAAATCAATGCTCTGCGAGTTTGTGGATGACACAGGCCAGGATTGGGACAAGTGGCTGCCTTTCCTGTTCGCTTATCGGGAAGTACCTCAAGCGTCAACCGGCTTTTCGCCATTCGAGCTCTTGTACGGGTGGTCAGTGAGGGGGGGGCCACTAGACCTCCTGAAGAGTTTGTGGGAAAGCACCACCACCACCGAGTCCAGCAGCCAAGGCATCGTGCAGTATGTACTCCAGATGCGGAACTGGCTGGAGAAGTACCAGCAAGAAGCCCAGGAGAATCTTCAGGCAGCCCAACATGACCAGAAGAGGTGGTATGACCAACATGCATGGATGAGGGAGTTTCAAGTAGGCCAAAAAGTGCTCCTGTTGTTGCCCTGTTCTTCTAGCAAGTTGTTGGCCAAGTGGCAAGGGCCATACACCATCCAGCAAAAGATCAGCCCGACAACGTATGAAGTCCACCATCCAGAGAAGGGTAAGCCTCTTCAAACTTACCATGTGAATCTCCTCAGGGCCTGGCATGAGCGAGCAGACCACAAAGACCACAAGATGGCGCTGTTTGTCCAGTACGTGGAGGAGGAGGCAGAGCCGGAGGAGCTGTTGCAGGTGTGGAGGGGTGAGACGGAGGTGACCCTGCCACACCTGGATGGCACCTGGGTCAAACAAATGAACTTGTTTGATCTGTTCAGCCATTATCCTGCCCTCTTCCAGCAGAAGCCAGGGAAAACCACACTCCTGGAACACACCATCCGTCTCAAACCTGACCAGATCCCCATCAGACAGCCACCTTATCGCATTCCTGAGAGGCTGGTTGAGGCTCTAGAGAAGGAGGTTCATGCCATGCTGGACCTAGGTGTGATAGAGCCATCAGCCAGTGAATGGAGCAGCCTGATCGTGCCAAAGAAGGATGGGTCCATACGGGTGTGCCTTGACTTCCGGAGATTGAATGCCATCTCTCACTCCGACGCCTATCCAATGCCATGCATAGATGAGCTGCTGGAGAAGGTAGGCCATGCCAATTTCATTACAACTTTAGACCTCTGTAAAGGGTATTGGCAGGTCCCTTTAGGAGTCCAAAGCCTACACTGCTTTCCGCACACCTATGGGCCTTTTCCAGTTCCGCGTGATGCCCTTTGGCCTTCATGGCACACCTGCCAGTTTTCAGCGGTTAATGGACAGAGTACTCAAAGATTGCTCTGACTATAGTGCTGCATATTTAGATGATGTGATTTTTAGTAACACCTGGCAGCAACATCTGGAGCACCTGCATCATGTCCTTGAGAAGATCCAGCAAGCGGGTCTGATGCTGAATGTGCAGAAGTGCAAGTGGGCAAGAACAGAAACAAGGTACCTGGGATACCAGTTGGGAAAAGGCACCATCAGACCGCAAGTAGACAAGGTACAAGCAATCAGGGATAGTCCACGTCCAACAACCAAGACCCAAGTAAAATCTTTCCTTGGCATGATTGGCTGGTACCGAAGATTTATTCTTCAGTGTGCTACCATTGCTGCTCCATTAACTGATCTCACTAAGAAAGCTGCCAGTAACCCTGTCGTTTGGACTGATGAATGTGAAGCTGCCTTTAATTCTTTGAAGGAGTGTTTGTGTGCCTCTCCTGTACTCCAGACCCCTGACTTCAAAAAGCGCTTCCTTGTCGAGGTGGATGCTTCCGGATGTGGCCTGGGAGCTGTGCTTGCACAAGGACAACGAGGTGAACGGCCTGTCCTATACCTCAGTAGGAAACTGCTGCCACGAGAAACAAGGTATTCAGCTGTGGAGAAGGAATGCCTTGCAATTAAGTGGGCATTAGATAGTTTGAGGTATTATCTGTTGGGCTGGGATTTTGATCTTTACACAGACCACAGAGCACTGACATGGATGAACACCATGAAGAACAAGAATGCCCGGGTGACAAGATGGTACTTGGAGTTGCAGCCTTTCCAGTTCTGTGTCCATTACAAGCAAGACCAGCAGAACGTTGTCGCTGACTACCTGTCCAGGCTGCCCAGTATTGCCACCCTAGGAGAGGAGGGCGGTAATGTCACACGGAGCTGTTTCAGTACCGGCGCCAGGCGCCAATGCACCACACTACACACCAGCACCTGATACCATACATATCATTTATGTTGAGCTACTGCTAAATTACCAGCTAACTAACTGTGGGTGCACACAAGTTGTTTATAGCAATAGTTTAATAACAAAAGTACCTCATAGTTAAATAATCACACACACATGGGTTTCAATACAATCTTTATTAACTTATCTTAGCGTGGTGAATGGGAGCCATGTTTGTTTGCCTCTGTTCTCTCCTGCAGCACTTCCGGGTGACCAAAGGACCTGAACTGTGGAAGCCGTCTGTCTTTGTAGTGCCCGTTTCATTACAAGCTAATGATTTCATCCAATTAAGATAATTAAGAGTAAATTAAGAATTGTGGTGAAGCCAAGGTTTTGTAATGTAAATAGTTGTTTTGTATGAGAGAAATGTAAGACTTTTGCTATGTATAAATATTGCCATTATGTAAATGTAGGATAAATGGGGTTTTGTCTGTCTACAGCTGTTTTGTGTTAATTGTAGGGGGAGGGGCTAGTGACTATTTAAGCCCTCTGAAGGAGATAGTTCACTGTCTGGCCATTTTCATTGCAGTCTGGTTTGTAGTCCTGAGCTGTGCAGGGTTTTGCTCTTCAGACTGGAAACTTTCTATTTTAGTCTAGTTACCTTTCTGTCTTTTTTTTTTTTTTGTTAAATTCATAGGCATACCTTACTTTGTAACATTTTGAAATTCCAACTTTATTTTTTTTCATTTTTGTTCACTTTTGGGGAAAATCTGGACTGTAAATGAACCACCATCCTTTAACCAAAGTTGCAATTCTTGGCTGCGTCATCATTTTGTCACAGAACCCATGTGACACATATTTTGTAGCTTAAAATATTTATTCTCATGTCTATTTTTTTGCATAAGTATTTAAGGCATATTTGCATAGTGCATTTCTACATGCGTATTTTGCACAGAAGCATTGCTTTTTTGCATTTTAACTGTTAATAATTGTTTTTATATTTTCAAAGGTTTTTCACCTAAAGAGAAAACTAAAGACAAAGCTAAAGGAAAAGTGCTAAGAGCTAAAGAGAACTAAAGGCTAACGAGCTAAAGGCTAAAGAAAGAACTAAAGAGCTAAAGACCTGTGTAGCGGTTCAGTGTGGGTGGGTGGAGCACAGAGGATGGCAGGACAGAGATTAGGTTTGACAGGACGTTTTATTGCCACACTTTTCAGCCCTGACAACTATGCGCGTTTGCAGACAGAGACACACACACACACACACACACACACACACACACACTGCATCTGGTTCCAGAAGAGCCCCTCTGCTCTCGCTCTCCCTCCTTAAGTAGGGCGCGGTCACTGGGAAGACACACAAGCAAAGGTTAATTGCTCTCAGGTGTAGTGATTCTGCCACTTACCTTCCCTGACTCCGCCCTCCTGTCACAGACCGGCGCCTGACCACGCCCCCACTGCCACATACCCCCACTGCCCGACTCAGGCTGGGCGGCCGTCCGGCCTGCAGCTGACTCCCCCCCCCCCCCCCCCCCCCCCCCCACGAAGGGAGAGAAAGTCTGTCATGACCATCTGCACCCCCGGCCTGTGGACCACCTTGAAGTTAAAGGGTTGGAGTGCCAGATACCAACGGGTGATCCACGCGTTGGCATCCTTCATGTGGTGGAGCCACTGGAGGGGCGCGTGGTCCGAACAGAGGGTGAATGGGCGCCCCAGCATGTAGTACCGGAGGGCAAGGACCGCCCACTTGATGGCCAGACACTTTCTCTATGGTGCTGTAGCGCCCCTCACATACTGACGCTTCCTGCTGATGTACAGGACAGGGCGGTCCTCCCCCTCCACCTCCTGGGACAAAACCGCCCCCAGCCCTCTGTCTGACGCATCGGTCTGCAACATAAAGGCGAGAGAAAAGTCAGGGGAGTGTAAAAGTGGCCCCCCACACAGTGCAGCCTTTACCTCAGAAAAAGCCCACTGGCATTGCTCCGTCCACTGGACCGGATCTGGTGCCCCTTTTTAGTGAGATCAGTCAGCGGGCTGGTGACGTCTGAATAATTAGGTATAAACCTAAGATAATAGCCACCCAGCCCCAGGAACTGGGCCTTGGGCAGGGTTAGGGTTAACCTAACCCTAGGGCAGGCCGCAATTGCTGTGGTCTTATTAATTTGGGGATGCACCTGCCCGTTGCCCAAGTGGAAGCCCAGATACCATACTTCCACCCGCCCAATCGCACACTTCTTCAGGTTGGCTGTGAGTCCTGCTCGCCTCAGCGACCTAAGGACGGCCCTTAGGTGTTCAAGGTGCCTCGGCCAGTCGTCACTATATTTGATGATGTCATCGAGATAGGCAGCCGCATAGGTGGCGTGGGGGCGGAGGACCCTGTCCATTAGCCGCTGAAACGTAGCGGGCGCCCCAAACAGCCCAAATGGAAGTGTGACGAATTGGTGTAAACCAAACAGTGTGGAAAAGGCCGTTTTTTCTCGGGATAGTGGAGTCAAGGGGATCTGCCAATATCCCTTTGTCAAATCCAGTGTCGAATAAAAGCGAGCCGTGCCCAGTCGATCAAGCAACTTATCAATATGAGGCATTGGGTACGCGTCAAATTTAGACACCGCGTTGACTTTTCAATAGTCCACACCGAACCGACCCATCAGCCTTGGGTACCAAGACCACCGGGCTGCTCCAGTCACTGGGACTCCTTGACGATGCCCATTTCGAGCATGGTCTCAAGTTTTCCCGAACCACCTTTTTTTTGTGTGTTCGGGTAGCCTATAAGGGCAGCTACGCACTACCACCCCTGGGGGCGTCTCTATGTGGTGCTCTATGAGGTTAGTGCGACCGGGCAGGGGTGAGAACACATTCAAACTCTGTCTGGAACTGGGTGACCTCCGTGAGTTGGGTCAGGGAGAGGTGGTCTCCACAGGGGACCAGAGAGGTACGTGATGCCAATGCCCCTTTTTGAACCTCCAGAACCACCGACACCAACGCCACAGGGACCTCCTCATTCCAGAGTTTAAGCAGATTGAGGTGGTAAATCTGTAGCGCCCCACCCCTGTCCGTTCGCCTCACCTCATAGTCGATGTCCCCGACTCGCCGTGTGACCTCAAAGGGCCCTTGCCACTTGGCGATCAATTTGGAGCTCGATGTCGGCAACAGTACAAGTACTTTATCGCCTGGTGTGAACTCCCTAAGGCGTGTACCCTTGTTGTACAGGCGGGCTTGCCATTCCTGGGCCTGCCGCAAATTCTCCTGGGTTAGGTGGGTGAGTGTGTGTGGAGTTTTGTGCGCAGGTCCATAACATATTGAATTTCATTCTTGCTTTGTGAAGGTCCTTCCTCCCAATTTTCCCGCAGCACGTCTAGGATGCCACGCGGCTTACGCCCATGTAATAATTCGAACGGGGAGAACCCCATGGAGGCTTGGGGAATCTCTCGCACTGAGAACAACAAGGGCTCGAGCCACTTATCCCAATTACGTGCGTCCTCACTTACGAATTTTTTAATGATATTTCTGAGGGTGCGATTGAACCGTTCCACTAAACTGTCCGTTTGTGGGTGATACACACTGGTGCGGATCGGCTTAATCCCCAATAACCCATACAGTTCGCGCAGTGTCTGTGACCTAAATGTAGTGCCTTGATCAGTCAGAATCTCTTTCGGGATTCCGACTCGGGAGATGACGCGGAAGAGTGCCTCTGCAATACTGCATGCGGAGATATTGCGCAGAGGCACTGCTTCTGGGTACCCGCGTTGCATAGGCCACCAGAACTAATATAAAGTGGTACCCTCGTGCTGACCGATCTAATGGCCCGAAGAGATCCATCCCAATTCTTTCGAACGGGGTCTCAATTAAAGGTAGGGGGCGCAAAGGTGCTTTTGGAATGGCCGCTGGATTTACTAATTGGCATTCGCGGCACGCCGTACACCACCTATGAACGTCACCGCGAATCCCCAGCCAATAGAATTGGGCCATTATTCAGGCTAGTGTTTTGTGCTGCCCTAAGTGTCCAGCCATGGGATTAAAGTGAGCCGCCTGGAATACCAATTCCCGGCGGCTCTTCGGAATTAAAAGCTGCGTGACTCGCTCTTTAGTTTGAGTGTCCTGCGTGTCCTGCGTCACTCGGTATAATCTATCCTTCATAATCGTGAAGTAGGGGAAGGACAGGGTGGCATTCGACTGGAGCGTTTGACCATCGATTACTCTCACTTGGTCAAATGCATGCCGCAGAGTCTCGTCTCGCGACTGCTCTAACGGGAAATCCGCGAGGGATTCCCTGAGAGAGGGAGGAGGAGCTGGTGGCTCCTCACTCTGACGCGGAGATGACGTAGACGGCTCTGTGACAGCTGCTCCCGCCAAAGCGACACTAGGACCTCCCCCTGTTAAATGACAGGACCCACTTTTCACTAAATGTGTCATTAAATCCCGAAATCCCGGCCAATCAGTCCCCAAAATTAGAGTGGGTAAGGCGAGGATTAACCGCTGCCTTCACTATAACTTTTCCCCTCTGAAAAAAATGTGGACTGACACCAAAGGGTAGCCGTGAACATCCCCGTGCACACACACCTTCACCCCCTGTGCTCCCCCCCAATGCCTCGTTTTGAACCAGGCTTTGGCGACTTGAGGTCTGATTACAACCGGAATCCACCAACGCCTGATATGTATCCCCTTGAATACTCACCGGTATGTGATACGCTCCGGCCCAATCAAGGGCGTCCTCTGGCGCGTCGGGGATCCGAACCACCGTGCCCACCTCTCTTGCCGTGCACTGCTGTTGGAGGTGGCCCGGTTCCCCACAGCGCCAGCAAACCGGCCTGGGCTTCCTCTCTGCACCGGTGTTTTGGGGCTCACTCACCTGAGGGGGGGGAGAGACAGACACAGAAGGGAGAAACGGGAGGGCACTGCGGGTGCGGCGGGCTGGCTGGGGTGGCGCCGGCCCCCGCCTCCGCGGTGGGGGAATGGGGCGAGGACGGGACACAGGAGGAGGGGGAGAGAGAGATGCCATCTGCTGTCCTGCCACCGGAACAGCCGCCAACTGGTCCTCCGCCAGCTCGATGGCCTGATCCACCGACGCCGGGCGGTGGCACTGGACCCACTCTGCGGGTCCTGCTGGCAAGCGTGCGATGAACTGCTCCAGCACCACCTGATCGACGATCTCCTCGGCGTCGTGGTTGTTGGCCCTCAGCCACCGCCAGCAGGCATCCCGGAGTTGCTGGCCAAACGAGAACGGCCGGCCGACTTCCTCCAAGCGCAAGGCGCGGAAGCGCTGGCGCTGCTGTTCCAGGGTGCGCCCCACGCGCTGGAGGATGGCCCGGCGGAGGTCCACGTAGGCCGGTCGGCGGGGAGCTGTATCGTGGCCAGCTGCACCTCTCCCGTTAGCAGAGGGAGGAGGCGCACTGCGCGCTGCTCCATCGGCCACCCCGAGGCCTCTGGGACTTGCTCGAAGCGCGTGATGAAAGCCTCGGGGTCGTCCTGCGGACCCATCTTGGTTACGGTGAGGGGGGATGGGCCCGCGGTGGGAGTGCTGGTGGACCCCGCCGACGCGAGGAGGTGCCGGAATGCCTCCCGATCTTCTTGCTGGGCCAGCACCAGGGCCTCGAAGCGCCGTTCTTGTTCCTTGCGGAGGTTGACGAGCGCCTGGTGCTGGCTTTGCTGGGCCATGGCGCGGGCGTGGACCAGGTCGGCAAATGGGGAGGACTCCATGGGGTTGATCGGCTGCTGTACTCCACAATAATCCCGGGTTTCGGCACCACTGTAGCGGTTCAGTGTGGGTGGGTGGAGCACAGAGGATGGCAGGACAGAGATTAGGTTTGACAGGGCGTTTTATTGCCACACTTTTCAGCACTGACAACTATGCACTTTTGCAGACAGACACACACACTGTGTCTGGTTCCAGAAGAGCCCCTCTGCTCTCGCTCTCCCTCCTTAAGTAGGGTGCGGTCACTGGGAAGACACACAAACACAGGTTAATTGCTCTCAGGTGTAGTGATTCTGCCACTTACCTTCCCTGACTCCGCCCTCCTATCACAGACCGGCGCTTGACCACGCCCCCGCTGCCACAACCTGTTAACTGTTTCTACCATCTACCTGCCATTGCAACTTTATGGATGTGCCTTGAACTTTTTTTTTCTTTAATAAAAAGAGGAAAAAGAGGAAACGGAAACAGTTGTCTTGTCGAATCCTTTGAGTGAAGTCCAGTTACCCTAAACTTCCACCAGATGCCACAATCCTTTATTCAAGTTGGGGAAATTGCACAGAAATAACCAAACAAAACTAACACAATTTGACAATGGTATGGAGATCCACTGCTCTCGTAGCCCATCAATGTAGCAGCCTCTGCAGCTTTAGCGCATGTGCTAGAACCAAGGTCGTAATCGTCCTCCTAGCGAAACAACATTGAAAGATTTTATTTTCTCTAATAGTGGATGGTACAATAATTACAAAGCCTAACAGAATCAGCACATTCCAGTTGTAGCTGTAGTCATACAGTAACTATAATCACCCTTGTAATAATAACTTCAATAAACAGTTAATGTTCAGTTCCCTCTTCATTTATTCTCGATTCAAAAGGCACAACTGAGTCACATAGATTGATGTGTGTAACAGACAGTAGCAATTTTATCCAAAATAGGTTTTCCTGACTTAGTCAATTTATTTCCATTTCACATATGCAGCTGTTGTAAATTTCAGTGTGTTTGTGTAGAACTCTCTCAAACTGTAGGTTCATTTCTACACTCTGGTTCCACAGTGACATTTTGCACAGGACTGTGTTCCATTGATAACAGAAACAAAGCTCCAGTATTATTATTATACTCATTCAAAACTCTCCACAGATTAAGATACCCTAAATTATTAATTCCTCTGCTACTAGAACTTTATTTCTTTCTGAATGTGTCTGCATATATTGGTGTTATGGTTTTGTGGATTTATCATAATTATGCTTCACATATTTAAAAATTAAAAATAAACTGCATTCTGTCCTCTCCAAAATAAAATGAAACTCTGGGCAAGTGGAATTGTTTTTCAGGTAAGTATGTTTTGGGTGTTGCTTGCCCATTGGGCAAGTAAGACTGGGAGATTTTTTTCAAGGACTGTGTTATCATATGTATGTGTGTGTGTGTGTATATATATATATATATATATATATATATATATATATATATATATATACACACACAGCTGGATAGTACAGTGGTAATGCTCACTGACTACGACGCAGGAGATCGGGGTTCGAATCCCGGTCGGGGCAAAACATCATCCAGTAAGGGTCCTTAGGCAAGACCCCTCATGATATATCGGCCTACCTCAGGAATGAGTGAAGACATAACTGATAGAGTCATACCGGCTCAGATGTCGCCCGGGTCAACAAGGTCTGCGTCAGTTGCTAGGGAACCAGGGCTACTGGAACAAGACCTCGATGGACGAGGACAGAAAATACGGAGTTGCTGGAATGCTACTATACAAGCAGTCCCAGAGAGAGGGGATAGATGCAGCGAATGTGGGACCATTGGATACTTCGAAACCCACAATCAAGGCTAACAAAGAAACAGCTATTAGCCCAGTGTTCCAACATCCGTAATCGAAATCTACTATCACAACTAGAGATTAATGAAATACAACAACGATGCTACGGCAAGGGGGAGCCAGGAAGACAGGTCAGCGGGGAGATGTCATCATCCCCACAACCAGAGATTGGGTACCAAGCCCCAACAGCTAACAGCCTCAACACAAGAGCTGCTGACCTGAGAAGGAAGATCGTGACCCAACTGGAAACCTGGAGCCCCCGATGAATACCGAAGCTGAGTTGCCAAGTACCTTCAGAAGATCTACTAGTAGATGTGAATGCTGCTCTGAAGACAATCACTGAGCCATCACTGAGACCAACAAGCTGATACACAGTACAGCAACAGTAATCATGGAGATGCTTGGACACAAGGTGGGCTCGGGACATAACAAACAGTATCCACCATGGAAGAAACGATTAGAGGCCAAGATAAAGGCAGCACGGAGAGAAGTTAGCCAGCTAGCTGAACTACAGAAAGGGAACATGGTGAATAAAGGGGCACCCAGGAAGTACAACTCACTCTCCATACCAGAGGCACTCGAAACTGCCAAACAGCGACTAACAGCTCTGGCCACCCGGTTGAAGAGATACACCAAGGAGGGAGAGGCCAGGAGAATAAACAAGCTGTTCTCCACTGAACCAGCCAAGGTGTACTCTCAGTGGCAGGGGAACAACAACCGGTCAGACCCACCAAGAGCTGAGGTGGAAAAATACTGGAAAGACATATGGGAAAGAACAGCATCACACAACACCGATGCCCAATGGTTAGTGGACCTAAGAGCTGACCACAGCAACCTCCCAGAACAAGAACCAGTAACCATCTCAATGGCAGACGTCCAAGAAAGAGTGTCAAAGATGAAGAGCTGGACAGCACCAGGCCCCGATATGATCCATACGTACTGGCTGAAGAAGCTAACTGCACTCCATGAACGCCTAGCAGCACAGATGAACCAGCTGCTGAGGGATGGAACCCACCCAGAATGGCTAACCCAAGGCAGGACAGTCCTAATCATGAAGGACCCCCAGAAGGGACCCATCCCATCCAACTACCGGCCAATTACCTGTCTCTGCACAACATGGAAGGCCCTGTCAGGCATCATTGCGGCAAAAATGAGTAAGCATGTGGCTCAATACATGAGCGAGGCACAGAAAGGGATTGGCAGTAACACCAGAGGAGCCAAGCACCAGCTACTGGTCGATAGAACAGTCGCCCGAGACTGTAAGAAGAGACAGACCAACCTGTGCACTGCCTGGATTGACTACAAGAAAGCCTACGACTCAATGCCACACACATGGATACTGGAATGTCTGGAACTGTATAAGATCAACAGGAACCTAAGGACCATCATCCAGAACTCAATGGAAATGTGGAAGACAACCCTAGAGGCCAACTCAAAACCCATTGCCCAAGTCAACATCAAGTGCGGCATATACCAAGGAGATGCGCTATCACCACTGCTGTTCTGCATAGGCCTGAACCCCCTCAGTCAGATCATCACGAAGAGCGGCTACGGGTACCGATTCCGTAGTGGGGCAACAATCAGCCACCTGCTCTACATGGATGACATCAAGCTGTATGCCAGGAACGAGCGAGAAATAGACTCGCTGATCCACACCACCCGGATCTACAGCGATGACATAGGGATGTCATTCGGATTGGACAAGTGTGGCCGGATGGTCTCAAAGAGAGGCAAGATGATCCGGACTGAGGGGATTGACCTACCAGAGGGCAACATAGGTGATATCCAAGACAGCTACAAGTACCTTGGCATTCCA